>NW_019385234.1:121477-138619 GCF_000671375.1 Centruroides sculpturatus | reverse complement strand
TAAACATTATAAATTTAAAGATTTAAATAATTACTATTTAGTCTAATTCTTTAAAAAGATAATTCACGGTTCTTTCATTGCCTTAAGAGAAAAGAATATAGTCACGAATAACACGGAAAGTTTTCTGAGTCACAAAGGTGACACATAATTAAGATTTTTACCTGTTCAAATACAGATTTAGTTTATTTTCATTAATACGTATATCTCTTTAAGATGATTATTTAAAATATTACGTATATATAAATCCATTTATCATAATAAAAATAGATATTCTTTTATATCAGAAAGTAAAAATGTTTCTCAATTTCCTATCCTAAATCGTTATAACACAATTAAAACCTTTCTCGGTTTAAGATTGGTTTCTTTTAAAAGTGAATTTACTTATCGGTTACGGCATTAAGGAACGAGATTAACAGTACTGCAACCGGTAGCGAGATGAATGATTTACATAATTAGAAATGAAGAATTTTACTTACTTTTCTTCCTTACAGATAAATGCCACTTATCTGCAACTTAGGCCTAACGTGATGGTTGAATCCAGTACACTGTTTATGAGGGCTGTAGACAGTCTTGTCCAGAAAGCTCTTCTGACATCCAATCAATAGTGCGGACTCTACCATCTGCACTCCGAAGGGATGATAGAACGTCGTACTCACTTCGAATCACACTCCACATAGACACGTAAGGTCTTTCTTGAATGAGAAACTATCCAATTATAATCTATCCAAAAGGGCGTGTTTATATTAGAGATATGCTATACCTCTACCACTTTGTTTTTTCCAAACATCTCGCTATTTATCTAAAATTAACAAAATAAAAAAATAATAGTATTAATCAACGGAGAAAATATATAATTGTTTAATAACACGAGCTTTAACTAAATAAACGGAGAGTAATTGTAAACGAGAGCGGTTTATTTAGTACAGGAAATTTCTTTAAAATATTTCTTTATTGTAAATGATTTCCTGCTGTAATAGTTTCGTATTCAGATAGAATTTTTAGTTTTTAAAATGGTTTAACTCGACGTGGGAGGTAGGGGAAAAAATGACAAAAATATTCTCTTAACTATATGCAATAACAATTTTTTAATCGTCTCCACTAGCGAATATTTCGTGAATTATAAACTTTAATTGGATTACGTGTAATGAATGATACAGCTAAATTAATTTTTAATATCAATTTAATATTTGAAAACGGATAAAAATTTGTGATATTTAAAATTTAATATTAACATTTCTTTGATTACATCCGTTTCTTTTCACTGTAAATAATTTTTTCTTAATTAACCTATCTGTAATTATCCTGTACAATTTAAATTACATGAAAAAATTATCATTAAAATAGATTTTGAGATATCTGTATAAATATTTAATGAATTTCTGTCAACTTTAGCATTTTTAATTGCGTTAAATTATACATAAATACATATATATATATATTAAATTGAGTTAAATTATATATATATATATATCTATTTAAAATGTAATAAAATTTGTTATTAAAATCATTGTTTATGTTTAGATTGAATGTATTGAATATATGAATTATATATATCATTCCCTTAAGGAATTAGAAATAAAATTATGTTACAGTTTTAAGATAATGATATATGTTACTAAATACCTTTAGGAAATTAATTATAAAATATATTTTTAATTAGTGTTTTTGATATAAACATACAATTATTTAAAAATTATTTAAATCTTCAAATTTGAAATTAAAATTTTCGTTTTAATGAAAAATTAAACTTAATTAAATTAGAACAAATTTCAAAATCCTATCTCAAGTTTAAAGATGAGTTAAAACTAAAAGATATGTATTTTTTTTTACAGTACATATATTCATTTTAAATTAATAGAAACAAAATAAAAGTAATTATTCCTAGCTAGGAACTGCGCAACTCATCTAAATAGATCTAGAACATAAAGATAGAAATATAATATAGAATTTTCTCCTTTATAAAATTATAGTAAATGCATATTACTTGCTTAAAAATTATTATAAAAACGAGTACGGATAATATTCGAGTATCGTTATTCACTGGACACTTTATTGGAGTATTTTTATAGATAACAACAACTTTCGTGGACGTGACGAATTTTTTTAAGATAGTGGAAAAATGGATGAAAGGTGTTAGTCGACGTGTCTATAAGTATGAATCATCTATTGCAAGAGACATTATTGTATAGATAATGAACATTATTTTCTTCCTTATTAAATGTCTGATGTAATAAAATCAATAGAAGTATTGATAATATTTAATGGTTTACTATAAATTCGATACGAAGTAATTTCATTCGATATTAATTTTTCTAAATAATTTTCTTATATAACAATAAAGTCAAAACTGTATAAAAATTATGGCATCGCGTAAAAATTAATGATAAAAATAATTTTAAATTATTCTAAAGAATATTTTAGATAATTTTTTAAAAATCTTAATAATATAAATAAAATTAATTTTATTGTTTTATCGAAATTTGAAACTAGTTAAATAAATATTAAATATTTTTTTAAAAACAATTTATGTAGAACTTAAATACACTACTGGACAGAACATATGCCACACTATAAATATTTTATTGCAATACCGTGCAGATTGCGAAATTCATTTAAACAGGTGAGTTACGCAGGTTATTTAAGTTTCGAATTAATCACGTGATAGGAGAGTGAGCCAGTCACATGGCCCTTTCCCGTAGCCACAAAAAAGTTCTTTTTTACTGTTTTCTGTATCAGAAGAAAGTTTGAGGTGAAAAATGCCTTTGAGACACTGGCAAGAACTTTTTCAACAAATGCATGTCCTAAAGATTTTATTGTGGGATTACGTAGGGACCAACTGGCTTGCGTTTTCACTACAATACGATGCATAGCATTGGGCGGAAACACAGCTGTAGATAGAATTTTGAGTCGATGGTTAAAAGGGGAAAATGTGAATCATTGTGGAAAAACTGAAGAGCAGAAACAAACATTAGAACATATTAATTGCTATCTTCGATGTCACGCAGTAGTAGCCCCATTAGTTGTTGATAATGGGGCTGCTACTGCGTGACGTCGGATGTAGCAATTAGATATTCGACAAAGTGTACTGTAAGATCTTGATGTTCCAATACATGAATTGTTAGGCCGAGTAGTAGATTGGTTGAGGTAGGTTTGTATGCCCGCCATCTTTTGTAAAGACTATTTCTCACCCCCGGTTCATCATGAAAAATTGTAGTGGTGTTGTGCCATAGCTATCTGGCGTGACGAGTAAAACAGTGTTGTGTTCAGCGACGAGTCTTGATTTCCTTTGAAGGTCAATGATCGCCTATTGAAATTCTGGAAAAAATTGTAGCTACCAACTGGCCCTGTTGATGTTCGTGAGCCTCACACAGCTCGTCAGTATGGTCATGGTTTAGGATGCCATCAGCATGAACAACAGATCAGCGGGTATACATAGCGGGTACAATGACGGCACATCAATATACCGATGAGATGCCGCAGTTTTTCTTGTTACTGTATCTTCAGGATATATCAAATGCCATTTTTCAGCCAATAACTCACGGCACGTATAATTAACGTCAGCAGACTGTCCTTGCAAGATGTCCAAGTGTTTCCTGGACCACTACAATCCACCGATCGCTCTCTAATTGAGAACCTGTGGGATATTATTGGCCTTCGAGTAATAACTATTTTTTCGAAATGAAGATAAATTGTGGATCCTAGTCAATATCACTTGGTCGGCAATTCCTTAGGATACAATTCAAGGACACATACTAAATGTCATGCTGTGCTGCTAAATTATCTCCTGGTACTTATTGAGCCAGCCGAGTTACACTTTATATTTGGCCACTTGATTGATATAAAAACCACAAAAATAAGATTATTTTTACACAAATTTACTTCAATGTGGATAAATTCTAAAGTGAACTTCTTTCCTCCTTTTCCCTGTAAACTTTCAGGTGAGTTTGAAAATTTCAAAACAGCATTTCTAACATCCAAAGGTTTCACTTGACAATGACTTTGTTCGCTAATGACATTCTCAAACTCACCTGAAAGTTTACAGAGAAAAGAAAGACAAATTTACTTATCTATATGTTTGTTACGTTTCGTCTCATTTCGCGCTTTTGTTCAAGGTGCGGCACTTTCTTTGTCAAATAGTGTCTATATATTTATCAGTAATGATAATTTTTAATTTATGTGAATAATTTCATATAGTTAAAATATCATTTATAAATCAAAAAATTTGTGTACTCGATTCTTATCAATTAATATAATTCGATATTATTAATTAGTAGTAGCTAATCTGTAGACATAGCTACAAGTACAAATATTTTCAATTTAGTTTATATTTTCTAAAGGAAATTCAAATTAATAGGACTTATTTATTTAAATAAGCTATTAATATACATTATTTTATAATTTATAATACATTTTTGTTGAAGAAATATTTTAATTTTTTATAATGTTTACCAAATATTTTAGTTATACTTTATGTAATGTATTCAAATACTTATAAGTCGTTGATATTAAATTTATAATTGATTTATTTTCTTTCAAAATATTGCCAATATTTTACTTGTAATAATAAGGACTTCATAAAACTGTTTTAAATTTCATTATTTCGATCTCTCAAAAATTTGCTAAATAAAAATCTAATATAATTTTGTATCTACAAAATAAAATTAATAAAATTTAGCTAGATACTGTATATATAGGCCTTGTTAACATAATGGTTGCCGTGTTGATAGATCACATTCAGAAATAAATTAGTAGGAATTATCACGAAGGAAATTGTTTGCTACGCCCAAATTAAGTTTAAATTTTAAGTAATTTATTATAATCTCTTTAAATTCTTTTAGCATAAGAGAACACTTCCTGCTAGTTTTTCATAGAAGTATCGTTGACATTTCAATGGAAATGTCAAGGGAAAATTGCTTGGAAACAATTTGAGATAGAAAACATAAAGAATAAAACCTTATAAATGAATAATTTTCAAAAAGTAAAGAAGGGTATTGAGTTATCGAAATATTTAATATACGAATATTAAAAATAACGAATCAAATTTTATCCAATAAATTACTATAGTAAAATAATATACGGTAAACAACTTCTTATGTATATATTTAATGTAATTTCACTCAGTTCAATGATCTGATATTATAAATAATAATTATAAAATTAATTTAAGTGTTAAAAATGTTATTTGATGCTTTAAAAAATAAAGCAAACTAAAAACTCTTTAAAGATAAAATTGTAATCAGAACAATAATTCAAAATTAATAGATAATTTATTAGTAATACTAAATTATTTTATTGAGTTTATGCTTATTGCAGAAGAAACAAAAACGTAAACATTACTTTTAGTTTAATTTAATTTTTATTTAACGTTTAACAAAGATTTACCAACATATACACCAGGAAATATCAATAAATCTTATAAAAAATTAGTTGTCTTCAAAAATAAAAATTATATAAGAAACTGAGAATAAATTTTATATTTAAATAAATACTTGAAGAAACAGTAAAAAGAAAAACTTTAATTATAAAATTGTAGATAAACTAAACTATATAATGATTGGAAATAATTATCCTAAACGTAGAATCTAGCAAATGGATGAATGATACGTGGGCATATAATTTAGTTTTTATATGTTATTTTTAAGAGTTAATTAAAGTATTAAATAGAAATTTAAAAAAAATCACAACTACTTCATTATAGATGAAAAGTAAATTAAAAATCATTAATTAGAAAGTTCAATAATAGCCATTTTATTAATCTGAAATATTAAAACAAGACTTTTTCAATGTCCAAAATAAAAATCACTTTAGAGTGTCATTATCTTGTTGTTTTTAATGTTATTAAGGATATCATTTAATTCCTGATAAAAGAAAATATGAAAGAAGCTTGTAACGTTTCTAAATTGATATAAACATTAAAAATAAAATATTAAAAAAGTATTTTATTTTTGAATGAGACAGAATTATATTTTAGACTGATGCTAATCAGATTTTGTCATTTAAGTATAAAATATACATAAAATCAAATTATTATAATATAACAATAACAAGAAAATTTAGAATATAATCTAATTATTTAAATTCAGATTTAAAAATTATTTTAAGTGATAAAAATATATGTATAAATAAATATTTATTAAGGTTATTTGTTAATTTTATCAAGATTTATTAAAATAATTAAGAATGTTTATTATTTTAATTAATAAATCAGTTTTTATTAATATTACAGTATAAGTAATGTTATAAGACATTTGTTGTCATACTCTACTGGAGAAAGAAGTTCTAAATATACCACGATTTTCCGGAATTGCCCCAGAAAATCGGGATATATTTAGAACTTCTTTCTGGGGTCTTTGAGTAGCAATCTATCTAGTCAATGAACAACAAAAACTATCTTAGTTATAATAATCTTCCAGATTTATTTTTTCTATGGAGTTATTTTCTTAACGTAGTTATAGCTACATTTCTGAAGAAAAATCGGATTTATTCGTTTGAATCCTTCTTCTGGAGGATTTAATTGAAAAATCACTTTGTCTCGATTTAATCTTTGAAAATATAAGTTAGTAATTGCAGCCTATATAAATTCAAATTCAAATTTCCAAACTAAAAACTGATAAGAAAATGAATAATTTATTCCGATATTTCTACTTTATTTCTACTTTAAAATAATTTAAAAATTTATGTCTTCTTAGTTAAATTTTATTTGAAGTATTCTAATTCATTGAATAATATTTTGTTGAAGTTTTCCTTTATTATTATAGCACTGCTGTAGTTTTTAGTCTATAGATTTCACTTCTGTACAGATTTTAATAAGCAACTTCTAAATAAATTCTGTTATNTTTATATTTATATAGATTATTATAATACATTTATATATTTTAACATATTTAGCTCCTTAAGATAATAAAAGTAATAAAGATGTTAACATAATTTTGAATATTTAATAAGGAATACACATATTTCAACTGCAAAATATAAACAAAATACATAATTTAACTGCATTGTTGTTGGCAATATATTATTTCTTTCTTGAACTATAATTTCATAAATTATGTACTGGAGAAACAACATTATTTTTAGTTTAACCTTTCCTATTTGAGCACAAAATAGTATCATAAATATATAAAAATTGAAAGACATTTCCACTGTATTCTTTAGAATCGTTTGTTTAAAACTTTGTTGTCGACAGAGCTACTATTGTGCATTAAATATTTGCATAAATAATTGAATAATTTAGAAATTAGGTAGATAAATAAAACTTACAATTGCGAATTACCGATTTAATCAACAATTGAAGCAAATACGAATTTAATAACAAATTTTAAATTTAATTAAATACTTTTAAATAATATATTATAGTTATTTTATTTATAATTTGTAATTTAAAAACATTATTAAATTTTAAAATATTTTGATGAAATAAAAAGAGACAACATCAAAATACAGTAAAATCTATTTAAAATTTAAAATTATTATTGAATTATTAAATTAAAATTACTTAAAATAAAACCTGCCTAACCGGGAAAAATCGTTACTGTGCAATTCCGGTTTATGCAGGTTTTACTGAATAAACATAAATAAAAACAACTTTTGAAGATCAAAATAATGTATTGTATTTTTATCATATAGTACTATTTACAATATCATTTGAAAAATATATTTGAAATAGTCAAAAAATTAAATCCAATAAGGTTAATTCTTTTATTAATAATTTGTTCTGTATACAGTACACTATTTACAAAATTTATTCTTTAAATTTTTTAGGAATTTTTTTAATTTTTAAATACAGTATTAGAGTATTGCTGTAGTTTTTTTAAGAATGAAAGTTATTTCTGAAATTGGTACTTTATAAAGATAATTGAATTATTAGAGTTAGGACCAGGAAATTTGCAAATAAGATAATATCCTTGAAAATTATACTTTTCAACAAAACGAACATAAGTTATAAATTTTAACTATATTTTGAATTTTGTTCTTCATCCATCTTCTATTCGAGGCGCTCGCTTCTTTCTTTATCATCGTTTAATATATTTTTAATCAAAATATTTTCTGAGATATATTTATTTGCTATTTCTATTCGTGAATGTCCATGTCGTAGAAAATATTTAGTAAATTAATATAGCCAATTAGATTTTTCATACATAGTATTCGATACATGGGTGTCAATCCATAAAGGTAAGAGAGGACATATGGGAGATATGTCCTCTTATGGGTCATTATTTTTCTATCGGCAAATTGTCCTCCTTCCAAAATACATATGTATTTTTATTTTATATCCTATACAAAAATTAGGAGTAGAAACCGAGTACACTGTACAGTACATAACATGTACTGTACTATATATCTTATTTTTTATATCCACCCAAACCTAACAACGAGAAATTTTTCTTACTTGACCTTAATCCGACTCCCAGCATATTAATATATACAGATCGACGTCGATGTCTCATTAAATACATAAATTATTTCCATTTAATTATAGAGTTTTTGCGTATTATGATTATAGTTTGTTTTATTTTATTGATTTTGTATGATTTATTTATTTTAAAATTAACTGATATAACTCATAGTATAATGCATTCTTGCAAAAATAGTAAATAGATTTTTTATTAACGTTTTTTTATTATGTTGTTTACTGTTTTATTCGTTTTATCTATTGGTTGCTTATATAAAATTCATCTTGATATAAATTGGGTCAACGAATTTAAATTTTTAAGTTTTATTATAAATAAATAAAAGAATTAATGATTCAAAAAATTTCGTTTCTGTGAGTCATCTTGAAACAAAATTATTATGAAAACAAATTATTTTTCATTAATTTCATGCTTATTTAAATAAGCTTTTGAATAATTACAGCTGTAAATATGTCAGCCTGCCTTTCTGGGGACTAATGTTCGAGTCAGGGACGAAAACCTCAGAAATTATTCATTAGCAGGTGTACCGGATATGTCATGTCAACTCCCTCATTACCAGGCCTGGATCAAACCATAGCGAACATGGAAACATAGTCCTCTTTGGAACAATTTATAATTTGAAAAACGTATAAATATCTTTTATTAACATGTGCAAGAGGATTGCATTATGGATGGTCCGATGAACCATAATTGCAATCATAAATGTTTTTAAAAACAGTGTTTTGAAGTTCAAAGAAGTAACTTAAATTTATTTTGTGTGTTTGTGTATGTTACGGGGAGGACTTAAACCCAGGTCGCCCCCTTCCCCGCGGTTCCACCCCTACCTAGTGCTCATGAGATTGAAAAAGTTTTTTTTTTAGAAATCTTTAAATAAGCTTAAACAATCTTTAAGTCGACTGTGATTAATAAAAATCAAAATAATAGCAGCTTTAATTTTACAAATTGATATAAAAATTTTTATTTAATTTGTCAGAATATACAGTATATTGTATAATATAAAATATTTTGTTTTGATATTAAGATACAGCATGGTAAGTATTAGCTTATAATTTTTTATGTAAAGTATATAATAAAATCTAATATACTTGCTTACTTTATAAAGCTATGTTTTAAATCATGTTTTTTTAACATATTTCATCTAAAGGCTAAATGTTTTTTAGTTAATTAGATGAAAAGCCACAAAACCTAGTATTAATTAATATAATATTCATAAATAATAAAAAATCAGGTCTACCCGCAAAGAATATACAAGTCTTACTTTATTTTTTTAAATTTTTTTCTCTTTTAATTGGTTAAAACATTCACACTCTGGTTTAGAAAAATGAATGTTTAAAATAAGATATTAAAATTTAAAAAATACGATACATTTAAAAAGTGATATCGTTAAAGACAGAAATTCTAAAGACTAAAAAGTTTCTTTATTGTTTTATTTTATTTCTTTTTAGACCTCTCCGTTGTTTGAGAATGTCCATGTGCTTAAAAGGTCCTGTGCACAATATCAAAAGGCGTTTTCTTATCTTCTGTTCAAGAGAACAATATTCCAAAATATCCTTATGCATCAAACTTTTCATACTTGTCCTTTACCAGATTCACTACGCAAATAATCGTCTGCAATATCCTTTAAAGCTGGTGGACATTCTCAAACAGCATAGAGGTAAAAAAATCGAAGCTTCGGTGTTTCTGTTTTTAATGAGAGTATTTTTTACCGGGTTGTCTATTGTATTTTTTTAAATATTAAATAGTTAAGTTAAAAGCTAAATGCTTTTGAACTATGCCTATAATTTTGTGATTCTTTAATAAGATATTTAATTAATCATACAATTTTATACAATGATTAATTAACTAAAATCGGATGTGATTTTGTCGTTTTTTAATAAAAACGTTTTATTATGTTTATGTAAATTCGAATTTTTAATACAGTTGATTTTCTCATGTTATTTATATCTACAAATCATATATATTCTAGAGATTTACAAGGATGTTAAATATTCAATAGTAAATCTTCAGAATATGTATCGTACATAACACCATCACGTGTACTGTACAATACCTGTCCATAAAAGTCTACAATATCCTGCATGTCATTGTCAAGAACTATTTATTCATCACAAATACTTTCGATGGGAACATTATATAGTATTTCCATTCTACTTGCTGTTAGTTTCTTCTAGAAAGTGAACATTCTGATGTCAGTTTAGCATCACTATTTATCTTGTCAATGTAATATCCTAGTTCACAATTTTCAGCACTATCTTTTAGATAAAGTTCGCTCTGTCGTGATTGAAGTATCAAAAAATAACAACTGAAGATGGATAAATAGATTTTTGAAACGAGGTTTTCAATTGTATTTCTTATATCTCAGATTCAGCTTTTGTCTTTACAAAGAATAATAGTTAAGAAAAATGAATTTTATATATTAACTTGTTATATAAATTATAGTTTATAATGAAAAATAGTACCCTATATACGGTGTAGATTAATTTATTCACAAGAAAATAGTGTAGCTTAATAAAATTTAGGTTTTTCCTAATTTATCCTTCTTTCGTATAGAGCAGACATGTGCAAATGTGGCTCCAGAGCCGCATGCAGCTCTTTTTGAGTTACATGCGGCTCTTGCTGAAAGTATTAATTTCTGCTTTTTATTATTATTTTTACAATTTTATTTCCACAATTTTGTGAAAATGTTTATTAAAAAATTCAATATTTGTTTTATATTATATTTGTATTATATAATAAAATCGCGATACAGAATAAAAAAATTCAGAACTGCGGCTNTAACACACGGCGCCACCAAAATTTTAAATGTCGCCGGGAAAGTTGATAAACTCGTTTCTGGTTTATTTTGACATCTTTGCGTTCAGGAGGTCTCGAAATGTGGAGATTTACAAAAAGCTCGGGAGGTAAAATTTGACAGGATTCCAATGCTTTTCTGTGTTGTATACATACTCGGGGAAAGTAAAAGACTCATTTTTCAATAGATAGCTATCGAAAATGCAATAGCTCAAAAATTAACTTATTATTTTATCTAGATGTATCTCGTTTCACTCGCTAAAAGACTAAAAAAATTGAAGTTTAAATTCATTAAATTTTGTCACAATAAAAAAGCTGCGCATATCTTTAGAAGGACGATGCGTTACAAGGTGCAAAGATGTTAAGAACAGTCTACCAGAGTTCGTAGTAAAAAACAGAAATGTGAGTACTGGACTTTGATTATAAGATTAAAAATATATATATTATGTATATAATTATTCAAAAGTTTAACTTGCTTATGGATAAGTACGTAATACGAAAATAAAAATGATTGAAAAACTGCGATTTGCACTTTCTTAAATCGATGGGCATCTTCGAAAAATGTTTGCAAAAGCCTCAAAATTATATAGCAGTTACGCCACTGCTGTGTGGATGCTGCAAAAGTGAAGGTGTATCTGTTGTTACTAGGCTTTTGTTGCGTGTAATGTTATCAAAATAGAGATTTAGTCATTTTTTATTATTTTAATTGTTTTTCTTTTCTTGGCATAACTTTTAAAAGTAATGTTATATGACCACTATGGGCAAATGCGGCTTTTTTTGGGTTACATGTGGCTCTTGCTGAACGTGTTAATTTCTGCTTTTTATTATTATTTTTACAATTTTATTTCCACAATTTTGTGAAAATGTTTATTAAAAAATTCAATATTTGTTTTATATTATATTTGTATTATATAATAAAATCGCGATACAGAATAAAAAAATTCAGAACTGCGGCTTCCATGCATTTTACAAAACCTACATTTCGGCTCCCACTGAACTTTTGCTTGCCCACCCTTGGTATAGAGAGTATAAATCTTACAAGTTACAAGTACAGTACTAGTGTAAGTTATAGTAAGGCTTATTACAGTACTTCTAACTTTTCCTGAATTCTCTTCAAAATTCATTTTTAACTTACTCGATATATTTCAACAAAATTTTAAAAACAAAATTTAAATAGATTTGTTATTCTGTTAATAAATAAATAAATAAAAATTTAGAAAAAATTAAAGTGTATTAATACTTCAAGTGGCCTAGCACTGGTTAATCGCGTATCCCACGTTTTTCGGACACATTTAAGCGTAAATAGTGAAAATACTGTGTCGAAGTTAAAAGATAATTTTATTTACTATCGATAATTTTTATAGTACAGTAAATAGGCCTCTTCAGAAACAAACTAATGATTATAAAAGTTTATATAAATTTTGTATAATGATTATTATGTTTATTTAACGTGTAATCGGGATACGCTCGTAAATTCGATTTACGAGCGTACCCCGTTCTTGAAATCATCTTATCATCATGTAAATCGAAATCTTACAAATACTAACGATTTTATTCATTATTTCTTATTTCGACATTTGTACCGCGTACTGGCATAACCCTGACATCCTATGCATGTTCTCTAGGCCGGATAGCCGGATCAGTTAAGACATCAACCTATCGCTATGGAAAATCCGGTCTGTTTTGGATATGTCGTGCCCCATCTCTCAGCACCCGGCAGCCCCGTTGTGGATCTGACCGAACCCACTATTGGCTTGAAAAATAGGATCTCTTGGTGCCTACAGAGCGGGAAGACTTAAAAATCTCATGTTTCTCATATAACATTAAAGAGCTATAAAAGCATCTACTTACCTATTAAACTATAATTTCTAAATGAAATAAAGTAAAATATTAAAATTAAAATTTTGATTTCATTCTTCGCCGATATGAGAGAAATGAGAAAAGCGAATACGACATAAGACAAGCAGATGTGAGTTACCAGGCATTTTTATTTAATGTCGAGAAAATGGAAATTGGTTAAGACTACAGCCTAAATAAGCAAAAAGCATGTAAAGTACAGCAGAATGATTTTTTGAATTAGTGAAATTGTAATCATCGATAAAAAGAGCTACAGGTTAATAGTGATAGTTTAATAAATTTCACAACCAGGTTAGAACCCTAAACGTAGAATCTAGCAAATGGATGAATGATACGTGGGCATATAATTTAGTTTTTATATGTTATTTTTGAGTTAATTAAAGTATTAAATAGAAATTTAAAAAAAATCACAACTACTTCATTATAGATGAAAAGTAAATTAAAAATCATTAATTAGAAAGTTCAATAATAGCCATTTTATTAATCTGAAATATTAAAACAAGACTTTTTCAATGTCCAAAATAAAAATCACTTTAGAGTGTCATTATCTTGTTGTTTTTAATGTTATTAAGGATATCATTTAATTCCTGATAAAAGAAAATATGAAAGAAGCTTGTAACGTTTCTAAATTGATATANGTCGAGAAAATGGAAATTGGTTAAGACTACAGCCTAAATAAGCAAAAAGCATGTAAAGTACAGCAGAATGATTTTTTGAATTAGTGAAATTGTAATCATCGATAAAAAGAGCTACAGGTTAATAGTGATAGTTTAATAAATTTCACAACCAGGTTAGAACTAATGGCGCTACCTCTAGCGAATGAATATACAGTGTAAATAAACAAAGGAACTGGAGACTGGAACCTACTAGCCATGTAGTTCCAGCTTGAGAAAATTTCAATCTCTTTACATTCAGATTAGAATATTTTGCTCTTGTAAATACAGATCGGTGTTCTTTATATCGAATATTTAGTCTCGTAAATGAGGAAGAGCAGGGCGGATCTACATAGGGACTAATAGGGCTTAAGCCCTAGGCCACTAAGTGTTAAAAGCCCACAAAAATTGAATTATTATCATAAATTTTTAATACTTTTTCATTAACAATGAACACTTATCGTATAGTACAGCGGTTCCCAAAGTGTGCGCCGCGGCGACTTCACGGACGCCGCAAAATATAAAATTTTTATAATTTTACTTCCACTTTCAATGTGATAAGATGCGACATCTAGCAGACCTGATGCAAATCATTAACTCAGTAATAAAGGTGGCACATAGAATCGCAAAATGTAAAAAGCCTCATACCATCGCAGAAATATTCATTCTACCGGCTGTTGTAGATATGGTAAACATTATGATCAGTAGGTCTGCTGGGTAGCAGTTTTCAAAAGTGCCTTTGTCCTATAACACTATCAGTCGCAGAATACAGTACATAGCGAAGGACTTCCAATGTTCAGTTATTGAAAAAATAGAAGGGAAGGAATTTGGGTTGCAGCTGGATAAGGACACAGATTATAATGATGCTCACTTGATTTTCTATGTACAGTTTATAGATAATAATAACACTGTACAAGATTTTCTCTTCTGTAAAAGTATTACTGCTGGTGCTAAGGCTCACGATTTGTTCGAGATCCTTGATATTTTTATTTCCAAAAATAATTTGGAGTCGACCAAATGCATTGGTATCATAGAACGAGCACCATCGGTGCTCGTTCTATGTCTGGATGTTATGGAGGATTGCTAGCACTTGTTCGAAGCAAAAACCCTGATGCACTGTGGACCCATTTCGTTATTCACAGGGAAGCAATCGCATCAAAATATCTGAGTCCTACATTGAACCAGAATATGTAGTACATGTAGTAAACTTTATAAAAAAGGCCGTTGAAGGCAAGATTTTTCAAAAAAAAACTTTGTGAAGATATGGGATCCGAGCACGTCTTCGTTGTACTACAACAATTCGAGAAAATACAAAAACATTACCACGAGAGAGCGATGGCTCTCTCGACGTACTGTTTTGTCTCGTACGTTTGAACTGCGACAGGAAATTTATATTTTTCTTTAAGAGGAAGACCACAAGTATGCCGAAAACTTTGTGATTGAAGATTTTTTGGTAAAACTAGCATATGTGAGGTACCAGACGGAAGCCGCTTTGAAGGTCCTAAGGTGTAATATATGTTGATGATTTAAATAAACATTAAATATAAATATATGTTGACGATTTAAATAAACGAAATGGAATCGGGTAGGTGCCGAGGTGGCGAGACAAAAAGAGGAGGGGGTGGCAAAAACGGAGTGAGAGTTGCTAGAGGGAACCAGCTGGATGTAGAAGTGTTTAGTGATATTAATAAAGAATTACTGTATTCGTATTATATTATCTGGTCAGTTGAGTCGTTTATAGTACAAAAGGTGACCACTCTATCGAGAAATAAAGAGCTCCATTTTCAGACACGAATAGGGAGAATTAAATGTCCTGATTGAACAATGAAAGTTTTTATGAAAACAATAGAAAAGACTAAAGTCGAGAGAAACGTGGCTGGAGAGGAGTAATATTTAGTCGCGAAACTGACCTCTCCCGGCCCTCCGATCGGTTTCGAATTGCCACCAGGCGACGAGTAGAGATCAATGAAAAGGCGGCTTGAGGGGAAAACTGATAAAACCGCGCGAATCAGGATGTGACGTTCTTGGTTCGTTGTGCTCCTCTTCTGGATTCTTGTGATCCGGACGTTCTCCCACGAGAGCTTGTTCGACATTCGGGGACTTGTCTTCGCCTTCCCGTGCCGTCAAGATCGCCCAAGTCCACCTTGTCGCTAGAAGACATCTGTCCAAGTCGTGCTGTGTGCCCCTGGGCCGTCGTCTTCACGCTGTCATCGCCGGAAGAAAAACGACAGTCAGAACAGTTGGACTTTTTGTGTACGGACTTAAATAGGCGTAACACCTATCCAAAGTTTCCCAACTTTTGAGAGGTGTTACGCCTATTTAAGAATTTGTTGTAAGAGACATTTTTATATTTATTAAACGGTTTAAGATGGAAAACCTGCCTCAGTGAGTCATTCCACTCCCACACGACAGTGTTGACCGCTTGACTGTCCTCACATTTCCACCCCAGTCGAACTCCCAGTGTTCAGGGAACGAAGACCCATGGCCAGGGGCGCCGCTAGCTGTTTGAACACGTGCGGCTAGAGATCCAGATGGCACAACGTGCTGATTGGTCAGCTGAATGACGTCAACCCACCGAAATAGGAAATGCTGGACGATTATATTTTGTGGTCGTCAGAACGAAGTCACGCAGAAATAGATTATTTTTTTACTTGTAATATTGAGTGAGTATAAAGTGAAAATACAGTATAAAGTTTAGCTCGCATGTTTTCTTAAATTTATAGGAATAATTTTAAAATGGTTTATTTTTACTTAATAAATTACTCCGATTATTTATTTTCTTTGAACGAATTTTAACTTCATACTTGATCTTTATGTACAGTACCTTTGAACCAAATCATACACAATAGATCATTTAAATAGTGCGATTAGTGTTTTAAATTTACGTGCACAGATAATAAATAACAGAAAATTTATACTTTGTTACAGATATTATTCATAAAAAGATTGAGAAAGGATGAAATTTATAATTAATTAAGATAAGTCAGAATATTCTTTGAATTTGTCACATGCATTTAATATAGTTAGATGAAACAATAAAATTAACTAAGTTTTGTATACCTCTGAAAGAGAAATTTTCACAAATCTTGCTTAACAAATTATAAAGTTTAAATGTAAAAGTTGTTGAACAATTTTAAATAAAGAATATTCTCCATAGATTAAAAAAAAAATCTGATAAGAATAATGTTTTAGTTAGAATTGACAGTTCTTTCTGTCAACAGACATTTTGTGCTTTTGAATGTCAGTTCAAAATCTGTGTTAAGAAACAATACTTTTCAAATTTACAGAAATTTCATGTATCCAGTTCCATAATGGATATATCTGTAAGTATGTTTAATCAAATTTGTATGACCATTTTTCAAATTAAAAGTATAGAATTCTTGTATAAATTATTTAACAATCAATAATACTGTAAGTATTTAAATTCCTTT
>NW_019385234.1:20640-120312 GCF_000671375.1 Centruroides sculpturatus | reverse complement strand
CAATACCGATTATGCCGCCCCCTGTTTAACTACGACTACCTGCGCTGAGCTTGCCAGAAAGGCTCTTTAGTGTTGTCTCATAAAGGTGTGAAAAAAGAAAAGAAATACTTTACAAAAAGAACTATTTATTATTACTAAGTTATTTTTGTTTACTTAAGTGTAAAACCATAAAAATATTTATCTATAGAAATTGAACTCTTGCCTTCATGTTTGCGAAATCTGTTATCAATTTTCTTGTATCCAAGCTGTCTAATATTTCATTTTCAATTGAAACTATAGCTATAAGCTAAATTACTTAGTCTTTGCTGGTGCATTGTTGATCTTAAATAGTTTTTTATAATTTTTAACTTTGAAAAGGACCTTTCACCAAATGCAACTGAAACCGGCAATGTAAGTAATATTCTTACTGCTATTGCTGTGTACGGAAATGTTGAAATTAAATCATTAGTAAAAAGATATTGTAATGGGGTTTGTGGATCATTAGACTGGTTTTCTGGAAAATGCAACTTTAAAGTATTGATTTCATTAAACAAATCAATACCGCCAATGTCTGTTTCGCTACTTGAATCGTCTTTAAGCTTCAGATTTAAATCCTAACCAAGTTAAAATATCATTAATTATACTTAGATTCATGTCAGAAGAATTATTAACAAAATAATTGCAATTTGATATGCGAAAGAACTGTTCGAATGCGTACAAGTACAAATTGAGAAAAAAAGCTCTGTGGGGATTCCCCATTTTCGCCAGTCCTGTCAACTTCTGTCATAGAGCACGACTATGGGTACTTGGCTTTCGGGCGCCGCCAGGTTCAACCTGCCAACAGACGTTTCGCATTGCATCTTAATTCTGATAAATGCCAATAGAGGCGCTGTTAACGCTATAATATAAATAAGTATATAGTAATTGCGCGCCGGTCGGATTTTTTTCTCCATGCGGAGACATTTTTTATGCTATAAGTAGGGTGGGCATTATGACAATGACTTTGAATATTACGTGACCGATCGCTCGATTTGCCGCCCCCTGAATGTGCCGCCCGCGTGCGGTGCACGCCTTGCACGCCCGCTTACGGCGGGCCTGCCCATGGCCACTGGTGAGTCTTATAATTAATTGAATATGTTCAATTACATTTTTTGTTACCTTAAATACGTGTTTTATTTGTTTTTTTACTTAACGTCCTAACTCTTTAACTAAAAAGATATTGGCTATTTTGCTATTTCGCAAATTGTACTTGTTAGAATTTGACATAGGGCGCCTTGCGAAAATCTGAATTTAGCAAGGGCACCGAGAATCAAAAAAGTTTGTAAACCATTGGTATAGTAAAAAATAGTTAATAGGTTAGGTTAGGTTTGGTAAAAATGGGGCCCCATTGGACTTCAATAAGCCCTAGGCCCCGAAAAGCCTACATCCGCCCCTGAGGATAATACGGTCTTTTAGTAAAGGTTTTTAATTATTTTTAATAATAATTCATTCTTTTGAATTTTAGCGCGGAACACAGAGCGAATCTCTAATGATTACGGTGGTTAAAGTTCAGATGTTTGACAGTACAGTACAATTTCGATAATCCGACATATACAGTATGAGATCGGAACAGTGTCGGATTATTGGAAGGTGATTAATGATTAACTATTAAATAGTTAATAGTTAATCATTTGGGAAGAAAACATTTGTTTATTTTTATAATATTAAAACGTTGTAGTAACAAAACTTATATAGAATAGCAAGAAAATATTAAATGAGAGCAATCATATTTTACTGTATTTTAGAGTTCTCAAATTAATCGTTAACCTTTTTAAAATAATTTTCAATTGTCTTCAGTCATCCGAGTACACTACCGTCGCCGATATTCATGTTGCCAATTTCGTGGATTTCCACTATAATTAATGGAAAATTGAAGCTAGCGACCGTAAAAAATTTAATGGGAGGTACAGCATTTTTGGTGAGAAATTTCAGAAAACTGACTTTTATATTTACACAGTATTGTGTTATAAGTATGGCTGACGAGAGTGGGGAATGATGGAGTAAAATTCCTCGAGTCCGGGATTCAAAGAAACCAGAACATCATCCCACAGTTTGTTTTTTACGCGCTATGGCTGCGTTTCTTTATGCAGCGAGAGTGCAGCGTAAATGACGTCACGAGCAGCTATCGCTACACGTCGCTGCATCATAGTTTAGAAACGCTTTCCGCTCGAGCGAAACACGGACGTCATAATCTATCCTTTAATTCCAGTTACAGCCGAAAATAGTGCTTTAGTTAAAGAACTACAATATTTAAATAAAGAGATATAAAGAATCGAGCATTTATCTTTCCATAAATGTGAACAAAGTAAAGAGATAAAAGATATATAATTATATTTAAAATATAGTATTTTCTTATTCTTTACATAACTTTCAGAGTCATTTCATAAAATTTAATCCTTCTTAATATTTCCATAATATTTTTATCAACAGTCACTTCGACTTTTTTATTTTTACAGCATAATATCGTATTATACACACAAACGTCCATTTTGCTTTACACGTGTAGCAAAAGTAAAAGCTGCTTTATCTTCGCTGCAGCGACATCTTGCAGCAAACGTTTAGAAACGGTTCGCTACATTGCAGCGCTGCATTTAGAAACGGGTTTCAGAAAGTTCGCTGTAAAGCACTTCTCGAGCGCTGCATAAAGAAACGCGGCCTTTCTAAACTATGATGCAGCGACGTGTAGTGATAGCTGCTCGTGACGTCATTTTGGCTTCACTCTCGCTGCATAAAGAAACGCGGCCTTAACAGCCTCGAATATGGGCTCCAAGTTACGCGGAGCCCATTTTCGAGGTATTAATCTATAATTATGATATTAATGCGTTATAAAAAAATCTTCTATGTAAATGAACTAGTTGTAGACTTGACTCTAACACTACTAAATATACTGGTAAACAAATTATTTAACGACGGAACAAGAAGACAATTTTGTAATTTCAATAAATTTTATTTACAGGTATTTTAAATTATGATTAACACAACTAAACTATTAAACTTTGAGTTATGAATTAAATATTTAAGTTTATTATATTAAGTTATATTAAGCTTCGTAGTTCGACCGGTTAGTTCAAGCACGGGAATTAATTCGGACAATGAACAATA
The DNA here is from genome assembly GCF_000671375.1 of Centruroides sculpturatus. Classification (NCBI taxonomy): domain Eukaryota; kingdom Metazoa; phylum Arthropoda; class Arachnida; order Scorpiones; family Buthidae; genus Centruroides; species Centruroides sculpturatus. The sequence continues at coordinate 117,192 of NW_019385234.1, read as the reverse complement.
AATATACTCTGATCAGCAGAAGTGAAGAAAAGCTTCCTATGCAAGTTTAACAATGGTCTTTTATACATTATTAATTTCAAATTAAACATGTTTACAAAACTTTGACATTATTCCAATACTTTCCCTTGTTATGTACAGTATATATAACAGCCGGGAAAGTAAAAATGAAATTTTTCTTGTGTCTTACTAATATCTCGAATAGAATAAATGTAATAAAATATTTTTTAATATTTTAGTCAAATTTAAACCATAAATTAGTGATATGCAATTTCATTCATTACTCAAATATATTATGAAATTACACAAATTAAACTATAGTTGTGAAGTGTTGAGATAGAGGTTGAAGTTTAATATAACTCAACCCCCAAAATTAAAATTAACTGAAACAAAATAAAGAAATACATAATGTAAGTAACTAAATATAATTATAAATAAAATTCTCTTTCTTTCTATCTCGCAAGTCTTTCAAAATTCATTCCTTTTTTTATGTTAAAAATTTTCTTTCCACAATTTAATAATGTTCAAGTATTTTTACAGTATTTACAGTATTTTTCTTTTAGTATGTGTGGTTGTGCCTAGCTTTTTTTTTTTTTTTTAGTGTTCTCTTCAGAACGGAAAAGATATTCCTCTCCTAATTCCATCTCCTGCCGCAAAATATGGGACTTGCATCCTCCAAAAAACTTAATTCTTGACTGAAAAAAAGAATCACCCGACTCATAATCATAACAATTATCTTGATCCTCCGCAACATTTTTTCACGTAAGGCACACCTAGGTACTTCCTAGAATTCTGTAGTATACCAGAAATAAAATTATACAAAAAGTACATAAAGTTACAGAGTACATTAAAAAATTACCGATTTTCTGTTTTTTACTTGTAATAATATAAAAATATTTAAAATTAGTTTATAATCGGTATTCTTATTTTTTAACAACCCGGAACCATCCTGGACGAAGTATCATGCATTTCTAGCGTGAAAAGCACATGATTTGGGTCTTGTGATCGTAGGCACGCGAACATAATCTATTTGTCGCTTCACAAAAAGTGGGATGGTGACTATGACAAGCGACTCGACAAATTTACATGTTCACAGATTCTGTGAAATATGACTGTAAAGTGTAAAAGTTTGAAGCCTGTTAGAATTCCTTCTGTCTCAAACGTCAGTGGCAAAAAGCATGTAATAGGTAAATCATTCTCTCTTTTGAATTAATATGTATCATATTCGCGTCTGCTTATCTCTCTGTTGGATGCATTGTGCCGCGGCATACTTGTTGCGGAGCTCTGGTCTTGATTATGATATCAAATGAAAAGCATTTTTGTTTGATGCGTTCGAAACCTCGTTGGTTCCAAGTCCTGATTGTTCTTACATGTAAGAATTTTCCAACTGTATAATTTTAATTGTACTTTTTTATATGAAAAGCAACAACTGTTTCAAAACTCACCGTATATTATACAAAAATTATCAATAAAGTCAATATGATACTATTTATGTTGTTCTCTTGCTTGTTGCGGGAATTATTGCGAAAATCGAAGAGAAATGTATATATACAGTACAGTACATAATTATGAATTTTCAATGTATTTTGATAAGGTTAATTTACACATTTGTATATTTAAATTAATACTTCTTTTCGGGAAGTTCGCAAACTGATATTTGTATTTCTATAAATTTTTTATTACAATTACCAATCGCTTCCATTCTAAGACACTTCGTTATTTGTCGATAGTAACTCCAACAAGAAAAATAAATTTTATTACTATAAAATTTTGCACTTTTCTATACAGATACATCGGATTCGCCACAAAGGATTTGCCACGTCTGTGTTCTTCTAGCGGAACGGATAACAATAGGAATCATCCGAAATAGGTAAAGTATTTTAAACTTTTGAAAACTTTAAATAACGGATAAATATAAGTCTAAAAGCTATTAAATAATGTATAAAACATTTTAAACAAAAATATAATTATTAAATTAGCCGGCTGTTTTGTAAAACTTCTTATATAATAAATACGTCTGCATCAAAAGTAATTAGAAAGATTGAGAGGGCGACACTTCTCTAAAACAAAATGGCGGATGTGAATTTATGTTGAATTGTAAACGACACTGTTGTCATCGAAATGGAAAGCCGAGATGTCGATGATCTCGATGGTGAGCACCGAAATTCTAGGATAATATCGTTTATTTCGTTTTTTAATGTATTTAGATTAAGACTGAAAACATTCTTAAATAAATACAACCGGTGCAATTCTTACAACATATTCATCAATAAAATGTTGGGTTTCGTAATGTAATTTATAACTGTATTATTTTCTTTCGTTAGGTAAACGAGTATGTTAGCATAGGAAACCTTAATGACAACTTTTAATTGCAAATATCTATAAATCCTCTACATATAGTCGTGCATATTGCTAATCTACAGTATAAGGCGCTCATTTACCAACTTTTGATGTAACACTATTATAATGTATACTGATGTCTTTGTATTGTTTAAATTTAACAAACATTACGTTAAATGAAAAAGTAGTATGAAACATCATTAAGACTGATTTTAATTATTTTTTAATTTAGTGTTTAAGAATTGAATTATTATTATTTGTTAAAATTTATGCATGCTTAGTTTCAGGTAGAACTGCGGTGTTTTTCTTGCTTTTTTGATTTTCTATGTGATTTTATTACTTTCTGTCTTTAGGACATGAGCTGTGGCAAAAGATAGGTGAAATATGTAATGTTAAGATGGTTATTGCCAATTACCATATTTCTGCATATAATATGAGTATGCTCTTATAGATGGAGCAAGATTGGCACTATATTCCATGAAGTCCCTAAAGATCACTAGGTGGTGCTTCATACTTTGAATTTAATTTGTTCTGGGAGATCTTAGAACTGAATTTTTCAAAGTCCAAATAAATTTTTCCTTTTAGATATAATGGAAAGTGAATTAATTCCTTAGCTAAATGGCAAATAAAACCTTGATAAAAATTCAGTTAAGTAAATTTGTAATTTTTGGAAATATAATCCAATTGTACATATTAGGATACATGTTTACTTTGTTTGTAGTAATACTGCTGATGAGGGGCGTGTTAGCCGAAACACATTTAAGTATACAGAAAAAGTTACTACTACAGGTGATTTAATAAAGAAAATTTGTTTTTTCTGAACTAACTCTCATTATTGTGTCAATTTTTAAACACCAGTGTAAAGTCCTATTAAAGAGTAATGTCCAATAGACAATTAAAAATAAAAGTGAATTAATTCATTCCCAGACCCTAAAAAATACCCATTTCAATAAATTTAAACTGCAAATACACATAATTTAAGATAAAAGTACACAATTAAATGTCCTACATAATAAATTAAAACATAACAATAAATAAAATACTGTACAATCACATAAAATTTGCATTTACTGTACCTTAGTGATGTCTCATTTCTTAAGGACATTATGCAGCTGCTAGCTTTCTCACAAATAATCCTCTTGAAGATGATTTTACCACCCAATTGTTTCTCATTTATCTACATTAGGAGATTTTCCTTCACCTCAATAACATGCAATCTCCTAGAGGTAAACATTGTTGCACGTTTAGCCATATTTGCTGCTGCTGCTGCTACTTTTTTTTTTCTTCCTTGTTCTTAAGAATGGTGCACCATCAGCTTTGGCATCTTAAACATGGCTGCCAGATCTGCCTTAAATGTACTGCTTTTGTGCTTTGTGATAAGTTCCTTTTTCAACTCAATTGTCAATACTATAACTCTTCTCTTAGGCTTCATTGTTTCCACACATTTAATTTTTTCAATGTCTTGATTAATAGGTAGGAGTTATATGTTATATATTGTTTATATATATATAAACAAATACACCAAAAATAAAGCAAAAAAAAGCATTGAAAATACATATACATGAACACAAGATGCTTTCACAATGAGAGCAAGAGATGGCTTGAGTGCACAACAGATGGTGTTTATACAATAAGTCATTTTTTCACTGTGCACAGTTTGAACTTAGAAGTGTTGTTCAAACTTCAGAACATTTGAAGTATAAGGTACCACTGTATTTTTTTAAAAACTTTTTTAGTGTCAGAAGCATTTTTTAATTTTTAAATTAATAATGGTTACCAAGTAGATGTAACCAAATATTCACTATATCATTTTACTATATTTATATTTAATTTATGTTGACACAGCAAAACAGTACTCTTATAATTGAAACAGGACATGTTTTTCAAAATATGAAAACAAGTGATTTTTACATATAAGAGGATACTCTTATTTGCACAGAAATAAAGTATGTAGTTGCAAATTATTGCTATTATTACTACAGACAATATTATATTTTTTCAATATTAAGAGACTTTTTTTTTTTAAAAATGATAATAGCTTAGCTTTAAAATTTCATTTATTTCTAAAATACTAGACATAATATAATCAGGACATAAAACATTAAGCAGAAATAGAATTTTTTGTAAAGAAAAATAATAAAAAAAAAAAAGATAGAATATATTTTTTCTTGGAACTAGAAGAAGCATTTTCAGATTAATAAACTTATGAAAATCAGATGATAAGGTTAGATTAATTTATGAAATTTGGACTAAAGGTAGTTAATCTGGCCTTATCTTTTCATCATTAGAATAACTTGATCTTGGTTGTCTATATGTATTTATGAAAATCAAATATAAAATTTTAAATATACAGTGGGTGATCAGTTAACCAATCACCCACTGTATTTATATGAAATGATTCAGGAATATTAACATAAGCCAAAATAAATTTGCATTAAAATAAATAAATTAATGGATAATGAGTGCTATAATACAGAGAATCAATTTTGAGTTATTGTAAGTAAAATATAATAAAAAAGCATAAATAAAATATTAATATCTATTTTATCAATATGGAAAATTCTTTTGATATGTCTGTCATTGAGGTAACATTTTACATGATTAAAACTAGTACAAATTTTTTAATCCATTAATGTTGTGTCATTCCTAAGTAATTCATTTGTTTAGATTGATTCTTTTTCTTGAATTATAAATGATTTAATATTTTACTGGAATAACTGATTAGTTTTAATTCAAGATGTCATTTGATTTTTACAAAGTTAAATTTTTGAGTATCTTCTAACACAAACAGAAAAAGTATTTCATATAATTTGAATTTTATTTATTGAAATTAAGATTTATTGAGTGATTTTCAAAATTTTTACTTCAATTATCTTAAAATGCTTAAGCACAGTATAGGTTACATTCTTAAACTCATTGCTCTTTTAGAATATTTGTTCATAAAGTTTTAAACTTGTCAATGAAAAGATTTTAATCAATTTTTATATTGGAATTTCAATTTTTATATTGAATTCATTAAAATTTTATTTAATTGAAAGTGTTCAAATAACCAGGTCTGTAGAGTTGTGTAAAAATCTACCGACTCTGACTCCGACTTTGCCTTACCATCTGACTCCGACCAGGGGCGGACTTGTTACCAAAATAGACCAGGAAATTCTGATGTCATCACATGACCTCAGAATAAAATATTTAATAAATAGAGTTCTAATAAAGATAGAACATAGAAACTTTTTCATTCCAAGCTAAAAGACTACTCTAAGTAATGACACAGTCAATATATAAATATGTATTCAATGATTTTTACTTTTCCGGCTGTTATATATAACAGAGGGAAAGTTTAGCAATTAGTCAAAAAATGACCCCTCCCAAATGAAAAAATTTTTGGACTCAGAACATCTTGAAATGTCGAGATATGCAAAAGATTCAGGAATTTTTCTGTATGTATGGATATCAGACTGTGTGTGTGTGTGGGGAGCACAATTTTATTTACACTGTTTGAAGCCTATAACTTCTGTGGTTTTTAAATCGGAGTCAGATGGTTTAATACAGGAGTTATTAAGCTTCAAAGTGATTGAAGAAATTGTGCCCCCATACACATTATAACATCTTAGACAAGAACATCTTAACAGGTTTTACTGTACTATTATAAAATGACAAAAAGCTTAATTTTGAGGGTAGAGATATGTTTTATTTTTTAAAAAATTGTGAGCATTAATAATTAGTAAAATATTCATTAAGTCCGACCACACTGGAAATATGACACATGACCTCTGCCATGTCTTCACCCTGTCGATCTTTAATTAAGAACCAAAATTTTTATATCATTAATGCCCCTTTATACACAAGCTATAGTGCCAAATTTTGTTTCTTAAATGTTACCTATTCTGAGATATTGTTTAATATCTCAGAACAGAGAATAAAGAAATTAAACAAATTAAATGCAACACACGTGTGTTGCATTTAATTTGTTTAATTTTCCCCTGACATTTTCCCCTGACATTTCTTTGGGGGGTTTGGGTGGTCTCCAAATGTGTAGATTTGCAAAAATCTTGGAGGATCAAATTTGATATGATTCCAATACTCTTTTGTTTTATATATGTACATAGCAAGCTGAGAAGTAAAAAAGAGTTGGAGTTGGCGGATTTTTTGATGATTCCGACTAAAACATAAACTCCATGACTCCAATTCCACAGCCCTGCAAATAACACATTGGTGTGTCAGTGTTAAGAATCACAAGTATTGTACAGAACTCAAAAGTGAAATTAAGTCAATAACAAATCTTATTATATGCAAGAATACAGTAATAATGTAATCACAAAATACATTAAAATTTTATTTATTTCTTTACAAAATTTAAGGTGTTCTTTTTCAAATACTTTGCTTTTGGTTCTACTATTGTTCTTGATGATATTTTTGAACATATTGATGATATAGACTGATCATAAGTTATTTGAATAGCTATATTATTGACAGACTACAGGGTACAATTATATTTTAAATAAAATTATGTAGAAATATGTTATTCTTTATATTATCATCTATAAATTTAATTAGTTCAATGTTAGTGAAATTTTATCTATTGAAATGAGATCTCAACAAACTGTTCTTCAATCTTAGCTATAAATCTTGCTTCTGATTAATGTGCTTTAAGCAATGTGTTAAAATTAGAAGTGTAAACAAGTTTAAAACCAAATTATTGATGATTTATTCTAAGTGAAATTTTTTAATAGATTTTTTCATAAACAAAGAACAGTTCAGTCCTTTTTATTGAACCGATTTTATGCATAATTTTAATTTCCTTTTTTCATTGTGCATTTCAGTAAAATATGCAAACTGTAATTTCCAGCTGTTAGTTAACAGTATCTATATTTCTTAAAATGAGTTAAAACAAACAAATACAAATTTTCAGTAAAATATATTTTAAAATTTCATCTAATTAAATAAAAAAAAGATTTTTTTTTTACTTATTTTTGATATGTTTTATAGATTAAAATGTCTTAAATTTTTGTTATCCATAGTTTATATATAAATTCCATAGTTTCAATATAAATTGAAATAACAATAAAATTGTAAATTAGGTTTATTATCTTTTTAATGCAGCTGAAATATCTTTATAATACTACTTCATATTTAAGATAATAGTCTGATACAAACTATAAAAAAAGTTTATTTTTAAATTTATATCTGATAAGTAATGTGATTACTTTTGAATACCTTTTTTATTATCTCTTGCTTCTTTAAAAAAAAAAAAACAATTAACAGTTTCTTTAGTTGAATAAAATAGTGTGTTTCATTTATTATAAACTTTATACAGTCGACCCCCTATAACACTGTTGATTTTTCTGTTTTATATGAATTTCATGTTGTTTGAGTCACTTAGATTTTACAAATACCTGAGCCGTTCACAGCCCAGCACACCTATTTGTAAAATCTAAGTGACTTGTACAACATGGAATTCATATAAAACGGAAAAATCAACAGTGTTATAGGGGGTCGACTGTATTTGTTTCTTTGGGATAGTATCATATAGTAAGTTTTGGAATACAATGATTCCATGTATTATCAGGAAAAACAAATACTAAAAATTATAGGAGTTAAAGCTTCTTTATTGGATAAAATATTTTTTGGAACTTCTCTGCCCCATCATTCAACCCAAAAAAATATTTTTTGTTTTTGGTCTGATGATGGGATGGAGAAATCCCCAAAACTTTTTATTTGGTAAAAAGCTTTGATTTTCTAAATTTTTATCATTTGTGTTTCTCCTTAGAATAAAATATAATGGAAAAGAACTCTCTTGAAATAAGCATTTTTTTTTTTCTTTTTAGTTCATGAATGATGAACTAAATTTTATATTACTGTTTTGTGTTTATTGCTTGAGAATCGTTTTTACTTGATTATATAATATGTTAGTCATTTCTGTTAATTATACTATACATTGATGCAATGAATTTTTTAAATTCATATCCCTTAAAAGGAAAACTTTGAAGCTTTTTAAAAGGATTGTATAAGAATAAATAGAATATATTTTAATGTAACCATATAGATATCCAAGGTTATAAGCCCTGCTGGTTTGAGGAATCCAGGTTTGAATCTGTATTAAAATCACAGGAATTTTTCATGGGTGGTTTGTCTCAGATATGTCAGGGACTGTTCTGCAGCATCCAGACACTATCATTATGGACTTGTGAATATGACTAAACCCATAATAGGCTTGGTAAAAAGACCTTTAATGTCCATAGGGTGGAAATTGTATAAATTTTAATTAACCATTTATTTAAAACTGTTTAATTTTTAAGGATTGAAATAAAAAGTTTTTAAATTATAAAAATTTGATTTCAAGGTTTGAAAATACTTACTTTCATATTTTGTATATTACAAATTGATTTTCAGTTAATACAATTGTTATGTCTACTGCTGTTTATAAAAATAATCTATACATATATATAAAAATGGATGTGTGTGTCCCTATATTTCACTTTTCCGCCAAAACTACACATCGCACATGAATGGTGTTTGTATGTGGTAGTAGCCCCAAGTCTCCATTCGTGCACCAGTGGGGTTGCGTCTTGATAGCTATAAGGGTGCGGGAGATATGGGCTTGAAAGTGGTTGAAAGTGGCTTTCTATTTTGAATGTTTTGTTCAAATTTGTTCGAACATAAAATTCGAATATTGGTTCGATTATAGAATGAATGTAAACGTTCCAGAAACGTTGAAAATAGTTCGTTTGACTGGACGTGAACAGGAGATGTTCAGAAATAGAATTGGGACCAGGTCTCTAATTACTCTGGAAACGGGGGGCCTAATTCTTGCATTCTGTGAAAACGGGTAAGATTGGCTATAATGTAATTATCTTAATCTTCACTATCGTTACTTTTTAAAAACCGAGCGAAGCGGGTCCTTGCAGCTAGATTCTAGATTACTTAGAAAAACAGTCTTTTATATATATATATATAAAAAAAACTATATTACATACAAATGTACGAACAAATAAAAACCCAGCGAAGCGGGTCCTTGCAGCTAGTATATCTATATAATGTGTATTATTTATTTTAATATATACTGTAATACATATGGGGATGTCAAAATGAATTGAGATTGAGTTTTTTCTGTTGAAAGTATAGCATTACAGTGATCTATATCACACTAAAGGATGATTATTGATGCATTTGTCCAAAAAATTGTACAGAAATAGGATGCTTTGTTTAGTTTCTGAAGTGCACAGAGCAAATATCATAGGTCCTACATATGATAAAATAGAAATTGTGACAAGCAGTATACAGTGCTGAAATTTGCTTCTATATGCAGAAAGCAGCAACAAAATCTTATAAAATGTTGAAACAGGCATATAGTGTAGAATTTCTTGCATGATCCACAGCATTTTGATGTTTTAAAATATTCTGTGAAACTTGAGAAACAATCTTGTAGCAGATAGATCTGTAGACTGTGAGCATATTGACTAAAGAACTTAACATGCTGCTGTTGTCATCTGAAAAGACTACTGAGTTATCATCAATAAACTTGCTGATATGTTAAACATTTCCCATGAGAATGTCTATACAGTTTTTTCATGACCACTTGCAAGTGAAACATGTGAGACCATAGGAAAGGCATCCTCCTGTGGATGTGCATTGCATCATTGAGCTCTGATGTTGCAGTGAAGTTTAAGATAATTTAGTTCAAGTACTGGAAATTATTATTATTATTTTCTTTTCATTTTTAATTGAATTCTGTATATTTATTCTTTATTAAAAACCTTGTCAACTTTAGTAAAATGCTTTATATTTTATTTTGGGAATGTGGAAAACAAACTATGCAGTGAAGTTTACAGTTTGCAGCTGTAATGATAATCTTTTGTGAAGGAGAGAGAGAAAATGATATATTTGTCAAAGAGATCTTTCCTGACAAAAGATGTCAAAAACATCCTTTGAAAATTTACCTATTATCCAGAACCACATAGCTTGACAGTTCAATTAATGTGAACTTGCTTAAAATTAAAAGTTAAAAAGAATTTTTAAAAAAGCAGGCAAATTTATAAAACAAAAATTAATAAAATTACTAAAAAATTAAAAATAAATTTAAATTTGATAATTTTTTGTGTGAAACAACAATAAAACAATCTCTATAGTTATGTTGCAAAAGAAAANAAAATAAATTATAAAAATTAAAATTAAATTAATACTAAATAAATTAAATCAAAAACTTAATTAAAACTCTGACCTTTACACTGAAACTAAAACCAAAATTTAAAATAAAATCAAAACTAATTAAAATCAAATCAATTGAAAATTAAAAAATTTTTAAAAAGCATTTGAAAGTTGTTTTGAAATTTTCAAATTGTAAATCAAATTCATTTTAAAATTTATATTATTTGTGTTGTGTGGTGGTGAAAGAACATTTTGCTTTTAACATATATACAGATAAAAATTATTTAAAATATTTGAAAATTAAAACTATATCTGTATTCTGTATGTAACCAAAGGTTATTATTCAAAAATCAACTCAAAGAATATTTGCTATGGGAGCAAACGAATAGCTGTCTCTTCAACTCCAAGTATGATCAAAAGTATTTTTGTCTCCTATCCCTATGAAAAGATCTTCCTTCCCTTTGTTAATCCTTTCCAAGAATTCATACCAAAGTCTACAGACGAAGTTGAGTGGTCCTTTCAAGAAATGAATTGCAGACCCTACAGGCAACCCAGTGTGACCTATTTACATGCTGCTTCTTTATAAAGTGTTGGTTTCAGTTTCAATGGGGATGGGACATTTTGCTTTTAATATGTATACAGATTTTCCATAATTTGTTTGCTAGTCATTCAGATCAGTATTGATAAAACATTAAAATATCTAAATTTAGCCCTTAGGATTTTGCTGGGGTTAGATCAAAATCAGGCCCATTTGTTCTAGCCTAGTTCCTATTGATTGTTAATTCTCTTTTCAAAAATAAAATTTGAGCTAGTGTCAGAGCTTTTTCCCCTCGCTTCTTTTGTCCATCTGAGTTGCATGTATGAAGTCCCAAGATTCTCTCTCTCTCTCTCTAGACATTCAAAAGTATTTTGTCTTGGACAGGGTTTTTTAGCTTCTGTTTCTAGTGCAATATCATAATTTCTTCTTTGTAATTATCACAAATTATGAGTTTACTTTTTAAGCATAGTATCTTCAGTTGAATTTTAAATTTTTTATATTAATTTTTTTATTCTTTTATACTTGTTTTATGTAAATAATGTAGTTTAGTTCCTGAATTTGTAAATTAAATTTACACTTTCATCTGGATGTCTCTTGGTGCCATCTTATCATCACACCTCAAATAAAGAATAAGTTAAATAACAAAATTAAAAGAAGCATAAATAACCATGTTTTATACATTTATTCTCAATGGGTTCCCCAGTTTCTAATGCCAGAGCAGAATCACATTCAGATGAAGTCTGCCAAAGTTATAACTTTTGTTGACTGATCTGGATGAGACATATGCAATTTGTTGTTATTGATGATAAAATCTCCCAAATCACTTCAATCCCAAGAGCAGTCTAGTACAGTGTGAGAAACATTATCATATACAGTCAAACCTGTTTATCTCAAAAATCTTTTTATATCAAAATTTATTTTTCCATGCATTTTCAGCCTAAATTCAATATATTTTACATGTTTATCTTGAATAATTTTCTCCCAAAACCTATATATATATCAAATTATGGACTGAAGTGTTAAAATCATTTCAAATTCTGGCAACTATATTTTGATAACAAAAATTGTAGTTGATAAACAATACAGTGCATAGATGTAATTAAAACTGCTTTTCTCTGATTGGCTGCGAGTTTGATTTGCACCTTATTTGCTATTATTCCAGGTGACCTGTTATAATGGATTTTAATGAACTTTCCTTGACTAATGGTTTTTAGACATCCTTTAAGTTTGTGATTACGATATTAAGAGAAGCAAATGGCTGGTACGAAAAGAAAGTTGAATGTCCTTTCAATTGAAGAAAAAATGAAAATCTTAAAGCTTTTGGACTGAAATCCTCTGATAAGAAAGAATGAAGTTGTGACCAACTTTGTTATTCCGTCAAGTATTCTTTCGATGATGATAAAGAATAGAGATTCAGTAGAGAGAAATTTTGAAAACATCAACAAGAAAGTGGAAAAAATTGAAAATGTTCTTTTCCAGAAATAGACAAATGTGTGAGAAAATGGCTTGTGCCATGTTGTGACCATGTGACCAAGGTTCTTCTTAGTAGAATGATGTTACAAAAGGAAAAAATTTTGCTAAAAGACTTAGCCATAGTGAATTTAAAGCCTGCAACAGGTGGCTCAAGATTTAAAGTAGACACAACATTGTCTTCAGGAAACTTTGCAGCAAAAGTGGATCTGTGCCTTTTGTGAGCAAAAGTGTTTGTGAGAGTGGATCAAGGAGCTCTCTTCTCTTGTTCAAGGCTATTAGCCAGTGGATGTCTTCAGTGCAGGTGAAATGCTTTTTTTTTCTCAATGTTTACCCAACTGAACTGAGATATTCAAGGAACAAAAGTGCTGAGGTGGGAAACAGAGTAAAATATGTGTAACTGTACTTACTCTTAGCAGTTAATCAAAGTGAAAGTGAAAAACTTCCACCACTAATGATTGGTTGTTCTGCAAAGCCTAGATGTTTTTCAAAAGAGAAATCATTTCCTATAACATACAAAGCAAACCAGAAAGCTTGGATGGCAAATGAAATCTTCAGTGACTGGTTGAAAGAAATTGACAAATCAATGGGTTTAAAAAAAAGAAAAACTTCTTTTATTAATAACTGCAATGCACATTCCATCCTTCCTGCTCTAAAACAACACTAAGATTTTTGCTTTCCACTGTAAGATGTCATCAACAATGGCAATACCCTTCCCTCTATAAATGTTTTGGATGCAATGAGGATGACAGATTATGCTTGGAGGAATGTTACAAAAAAGACAATCAAGAACAGTTTTCTGAAAGCTGGGTTTAAGTAAAGAAACAATCAGGAAGAGGAATAACAACAAAATATCATTGACATGGTGAAAGACATAGAAACCAGTGAAGTAAATTCAGAAGATTGGATAATCATCAAGAATATATGTAATCTAGACATTTCATTTGAAGTTTTTGGATGTGGATGATTCTCTGGTAACATGTGGAATGCTGATAGATGTGGAGATCGTGGAAAATGCAAGAGGAGTTTCTGATGACGACAATGAACTAGAGGATCAGAAGGATTCACCTTAATTTATTATCACAAAAGAAGTGGAAAAGGCCATTGAAATGTTGAGAACTTTCCTTGAATATCACGCAGATATTAATTAGTCAGGATGCATTTTTAGCTATTGTTTACCTTCAAAAAGTCAAAAAAAGTCGGGCATCAGAAAATATTGACCAGCTGTTTCTGCTAACAAATGTCAAAAATGTTTTATTTTTACCTAATACAGGTAGGTATGGTACTGTACATGATATTAAACTTAGTTGACACTTCATGCCAACATTTATAATTATTGGAAAATCACTTATGTGTTGTGGCATTACCATGGTGAATTATTAAAATATAAATGTAAAAAGTTCACGAGTACTTTCGGTAACGTATAGTTACTATCTTCAGGTGAAATGAATATCACAATTTTTTTTGTATCAGAGTTGTAGCACTTCTTGAAAAAGTGGTACGGCTAAATGGAACTCCAATTTAAATTGAAATTTTCCTGCAGTTCGAAAATGTTTCGGAAAATTATAAAATTTTGCAAACTATGGTTGCTATATGACCATGAAGCTCTAGCAATCTGATATGTAACGTAACGTTTAAATAAAGTAGTTCATGTTTTAGAGATTTCCAGAGTTGTGGTATTACATGGTGAAAGCGTTGAAATATATAGGTTTTCCAAAATAAAGAGTTCTTTATGATTATTGCATCTTTTCAATAGTTCTGTTTGGTCCAAAACCGGCCGGTAGTCTTGATCAAGGACTTTTCTGGCTAATTCTGTTGATGGCTGGCTATTACGGATGTCATCCTGATGTTCTGAGATGCGTGATGTTAGTGTTCTAGCCAGTCACTCCTATATAATAAGTATCTTCTCCTGATCCATTATGTTGTAATGGAATAAGATAAACTCTCGATTTCTCTCATATCGATGGGGTTTCTATCATTAGTTAGCAATCTTCTTAATGTTGGCTGTGTAGATAGTGGTAGCATATAGCCATTTTTTCTAAACAAGTGTACAATTTTGAGTGATGCAGGACCCAGAAATGGTAATGGGGGATGTGCTATCTTTAGGTCCTTTTTGTTAGTAAGGAACGATTATGGATATAATTTATTTTTAACTCGGTTGCGAAGATGATAAAACTTTGCTTGGGAATAGCCCGCTTTTATCATTGCTTTTTTGATAAGTTGCATTTCCGTTCTACAAATACTGTGCTAGAAGGAAGAAGGAACGCTCTTCTCATAAGGGAAGTGATGGCCAAGTTTAGATAGTGTGTTGGTTGAAATGCCATAGCAGGAATAATCTGTGGTATACTATTGTTTTTGTGATAAACTGAAAATTGAAGATCTGGAGATTTATGTATCTCTAGATCAAGGAATGGCATTCTGGTATTGGACTCTTCTTCTAGCGTAAAGTTGATGAATGCATATACTGACACCAACGTTTTTATGAATAGCTTTAAATTTTCAGTGGAACCCTCCCACGCGATTAAAATGTTGTCAACATGATGTAAGTATAAGATGGGGTATTGGATGGTTAGGGGGTGTCAAGTACTCTCCATTCTATGTTGCGCATGATTAGCTCTGCTAGGATGGGTGAAAGTGGAGATCCCATTGGTACCCCTTGTGCTTGTCTATATATAGTACCATAAACTGAAAATAGTTGTTCTCCGTTATAAGTAAAAGGGCTTCACATAAATGTATAACATTTGAGGCTGGGAAGCTAGAATTAAGTATCAATGTATTAGCGAGCATGACAGCCTCGAAATGAGGTATTGATGGGAATAAAGAAATGGCATCAACTTTAAAAAAGTTGATGCCATTCGAACTGCAGGAAAATTTCGATTTAAATTGGAGTTCCATTTAGCCGTACTGCTTTTTCAAGAAGTGCTACAACTCTGATACAAAAAAAACTGTGATATTCATTTCATCTGAAGATGGTAACTATACATTACTGAAAGTACTTGTGAACTTTTTATATTTATATTTTAATAATTCACCGTGGTAACGCCACAACATGTAAGTGATTTTACAATAAATGTACATGATATTGTATTAATAAAATACCATACCTCGATTCAAACCTGTTTACTACATTTGAATCTTTATATCTCAACCTGTCTATCCCAAATTTTTTTCCTTGTTCCCATGAGATTTGAGATAGACAGATTTGACTGTACTATTGTAAAGATAAGAATTGAGCTGATAAAACAATGATCTGAGCTGTGTTTCAGAAATCGGAGTTTACCAAGAAAGTTGTGTGATGATTGATGTTCGACCAATATAATTTGAAAAATATAATTTTACAAAAAATTCTTAATAAAATATTTTAAAGTGTAATCTGTTGTAGAATAGAACTTTACAAATTTAGGAAAAATTGATTTAAATAAGTTAGAAAATAAAACAACATAGCATTACAAAAATGATAATTTAGAAATATAAGAGTTTTAGTTTTATCGTGCCTTTGTTTTAATGTTTTTAAACACTCTTCAGTTTTTATTTAATCTATAAATCAAATTTATGAACTGATGCAATATTATGAAAATAAAAATGTATAACTTTTTGTTAACAGAAATAAAATTGAAATTAACATAAAAAAATTTCTGTATCTAAGTTTGGTTAGTTAATTACTTAATTAAAGTAGCTTTGTCAATGTCATTTCTTTCTACTTCATTTATATCATCTTGCCTAATGAATAAAGGCTTAAAACAGGTTAGTGTTTGAAAATTTATGTACAACAAAATGAATTTCTCTGTACCGTAGATGATTGCTTTCATTTTTGTTTTGAAGTGAATACTTTGAAGAGAACATTCTAGAATAATTAATACACAAACAAAATAAAAGCTTCAAATAGATTTAAACAAAATAAGCAACAGAGAAAAGCATAAATTAGTGGCAAAAACAACTATAAACAATGAATAAATTATATATAACAATGTTTATTGATTGTAGCAGATTATTTCACCAGTTTCATTAGGAAATATGATGTGTTTGTATGTTTTGTTTTATAATTCTAACAAAATTCAAATCATGGTACAGTTATAATCTGGAACTAACTATAATAGCTTGATAAACAGTCTTCAAGAGCATCCTTTTGTATGGTCTTTTACAGTGGCGTGCCATCATTAGAATCAGTGGATGCGCCGCTTCCCTTGTATTTTCTAAAAATAAATACATATTAATTTTAATTATATGAAAATAATTGCACAATATTTTATTATAATTGCATTATGTATCTTATTATAAATTTCTATANGTGAAAAAAAAAAAAAAAAGATAAGATTGCTATTGTATATTCGAATATTAGTGGCGGAGTGGAATCACCGTATTGTCAGTTTCCAAACAGCCAGATTCATGCATGTGCTTTACAGAGCACCAACCTCACCCGGTTTAGCTGGTGGAAGTCTAGGACCTTGGGTGGATGCTACACGTATATTGCATCCAGTTCTATCCAGGACCGGTTCTGGGCTGTTAGCCGCTTGCCCGCTAGATATTTGGCTGTCCTCGCCCGATTACGCAAATCATGAGTAGATTTATAACTTAACCCAACCGATAAGAATTTACTGGTATATTTTTATGATAGTTCTGTATAGTTGACGGGAGTTTAAAAAAATCCATTAAAATATTTGATATTTTTATTCTGCTCTCCGATTTTATATTACTCACAGATTTCAATGTTAAACCAATGATATTACGATTTCATATATTCCATCTTTAAGGGGATGTAGAAAAAACGTGTACAATTCTTGTATAATGTTAAACAATTAACTGTTACTTTGACAGCATCATTTACAACTAAATTTAATGAATGAGAGAGATGCACAAGGTACAGAAAAAGCTCTAGAATTTATTTTTCCTTAAATTTACGATTTACATATCTGTTTGTCGTAAAAATTTGTCTTTCCACTTTTTTCCCGAGACTACAAATATTCGAGTACAAAGTAACCGGTTTTGACTTATTTCTACTAAAGAAGTAGTTAAATAATTAAGAAACACAGCTTCTCTATCATCAAATGTCCTGGCATGCCACTGGTCTTTTGTGTGTTTTACTGTATTTTTGCAGAATGACCAGCATGCCGCATATAAATGGGGGAGACCGGCATGCCAGTTAAACTGCAACTAAAATATAAAATGAATCATATCTAACAAAATTAATTGTTAATTAAATGTTAAAAAAATTCTTCTGGGTACAATGAAATAATAACATTTTTTGACTGTCTTAA
Organism: Centruroides sculpturatus; assembly: GCF_000671375.1. Lineage (NCBI taxonomy): Eukaryota > Metazoa > Arthropoda > Arachnida > Scorpiones > Buthidae > Centruroides > Centruroides sculpturatus. The sequence goes on along the minus strand of NW_019385234.1, from coordinate 99,447 downwards.
AATTAGGAAGAAAGTTTTTATTTACAAGACAATAAAGCAATTAATGACTTATTATTATTATTATTATTATTAGTAGTAGTAGTTGTTGTTAGTCAGTGTGGTCTACACATCATCTATCTATTCTGACCTTAAAAATAACACCTTTCTCTCAAATTTCGCACAAAGCAGATGTTAATCAGTGTAAGTTGAGATAACTTACAGCAAGTTTCTTAAATTTGATATGTTTATTTTTGTATTTTTGAATCAAATTACAATAAAATAAACATAAAAAAAGCACTTTTAGAATTCCATGAGTATTTTACATGTTTAGAGAGATGACAAAATGAAGAAATTAAACACATAATTGCAATTTTTGATGTAATGCTGACAGTTTCACAGTTTTAGAATAACTTTGGAGTGGGTATGTGTTTTGGCCCTGGTGGTGATAACCCTTGTAATAAGTTTTAGAATAAAAAATTATTTCTTTTTATATGATGTAACTTGTTCTTTTTTTTAATGCACTCTCTAGAAAGGGATTCATAACCTCACTTAAACAGGTATGCCTGTATTACCTGGGATAAACAGACATGCCAGTTTTTACCATGTGGAAATACCTGATTTTATGGTCTCCTCTGGATAGACTGACATGCCGGACAATTTGCGAAAATATGGTAACACTGTGTGATAAAGTTAACCAGCTTATATGCTAAATAAGTTTAATGCTTAATTTTGTTGTCTATGAGGATGAACTAACCAATGTGATTACTCAGCTGAATTAATCAATACACCTTTTAACAGTGGTTGAAATTTAAAGATTGTTAACATTTTTGATCTAGTTAATGGACCATAAACTATCCATGCCTGAAGATTGTCCATTAACTGGGTCAAAAATGTTAGCATTCTTTAAGTTTTACCTACTGTTTATGTTTGTTAAGAATCATTTCATTAATTTAGTTATTCCTCTGGTATACATAGTACCAAAATCATGTATGTGGAAAAACTTCATAGGTATAGGGTCTATACAATTTTTAGTTTGGATTCTTGATTCAAGATGGAAATTGTGTAGACCTATACCTATAAAGTTTTTCTTGTTAAAGATGAGAGCACAAGCCTCTAATTGAATATGTTAATACATTAAGACAAATTCATAAAAACTAATTTTTGCAGTTAGAAAACAAAAACTACACTGTGTTTAAATTAAATTGCACAATAAAAATGAGTTTTTTTATTAGATTAAAGTATTTGTTGTTTTCTGCATCATGCAATGCTGTCTAACTGCATTTGAGTTAATTATTTTTATAACACCTTACTAATTATTATAATAGTTTGTATACATTGCATCTGCATTTTGGAATAAAAATTTAATTTTTTGAAATATATCCTAATGGAGAATCAAGATGAAAATATGTATATCTGGTATCCTGACTATAAGATTTTTGAAGCAGCTAGGTTTGAGATTCTTTCCTATGACTAGTGGCTTTTCCATTGTTCCATCAGCAAAAGTGCACAAGAGAGTTGTGAATTGGTTGCTTCTCTTGACACATTTACCTTTTTTTAAACTCAAAGTTTTACTTGGGTGAGCTTGAAAAAATAGTTCTATTTCATCACCATTAACATCTTTTGGCTCTTAGTCCTTACATAATTCAGTCAATTTCTGCTTCCAGTTTTCTACTATTGTCAGGTCAACATCTTTAGTGTCCTCACAAATTTGCTTGAAAGTTATTTTGTGTCAGGCTTTGAGCTTTCAAGCCAATCATTAGAAGCCTTAAATGACATTCTTTGAACATTGTGTGATAATTCTAGATTTCCCTTCTAGAATAGGTCCTGAAATTGAAATATTACATGATCTCACATTTATAAACCATTTGTTTACTATTCATTAAGTTTCATTTCCAGTTTTTCTCTTTTTTTCCTTTTGAATCTCCCTGATATTTACTACTTAGCCATTTGACTTTATCAAATTCTGAGAAACAAAGCAAAAAAAGCAAAGCAAAAAAAAAAAGCAAAGCAAAAAAAAGCAAAGCAAAAAAAAATCATCAATGTGTAGTACAACTTCACAGTATCATTTGTTATATTAATGTAATCAGAATGGCAAGAATGTCAGGAAAAAAGATGAACACACTAAGTTTGAAATCTAAAATCAACTTATAAATAACAAAGAACAACAACATTTAAGTGTATAAAGAAGTCTGCAGAAAATTTAGTTGTGAAAAATGCAAGTTTATCAAATTCTGAGAAACAAAGCAAAAAAACTTGCATTTTTCACAACTAAATTTTCTGCAGACTTCTTTATACACTTAAATGTTGTTGTTCTTTGTTATTTATAAGTTGATTTTAGATTTCAAACTTAGTGTGTTCATCTTTTTTCCTGACATTCTTGCCATTCTGATTACAGTAATATAACAACTGATACTGTGAAGTTGTACTACACATTGATGATTTTTTTGTTTAAGCCAACAGTAAGATCTGAAAATGGTAAGAATACATAGGTAACATTATCAGGCACATGGTTTTTGCTCATTATTTATTCTGGCTCCCATCTAAGCAGATTGTTTTACCTTTTGCAGATTTAAATTGCTTTCCATGTTTGTGTTAAACAGTTAAGCAATAGCTTATGCAGACAAAATTACATTATAATGCATATTATATAATATACAATTGTATGATATGGGGGGAAAAATTTGTAATAAGTTGGTTTTCATCTTACTGAGAATCCTGCTTAAACAGTTTTCACTGTACTCAGATTTAACATGATTTCTTGAATAAACTTTTAACTTATAACTTTTTAAAAATTGTATTTATTTGAATAAACAAAAACTGTATTTTAACAAAACAGCTTAACAAAATAGAGAAATTTAAAATTGCATTTTGAAATACTTTTTGAAAATGTTTGTTTGATTGATTGCTTGAGAAAAATTCATGTAGGAATATTTTCAAAGTTACCTAAAAAAAAGGATAGTTTTATTATATATAGTGATACTAAAAAAATATTATTCTAAATTAAAAATCTGTATAGATTCTCTAATAACTTATCATATTAAAATATATTATAAGTTGTCAGATTATATGCATGATTTATGTACAGTTCAAATATTAAAAGTAATTCTATTTGTTTTAATGCTTTCTGAATGGAAAAAGGTTTATACAAATTAGCTTCTGGGGGAAAAGTAACTTATTATAATAATAATAATTTTATAATTATAAAGTTAACTTTTTATTTTAGATGTGGAATCATTACATAAATTGGTACAGCAGCTCAGACAAAGAGAAAAGGAACTTGTTCATGAAAAACAAGAAATGGAAAATGAATTTGGTCAGAAAAGAGCACAATTGAAGGATCTTTTTATTCAAAAAGAAGGCAAGTTTATTCACTTATGCTTTAATTTATGTTTTATATTGAATAAATTTTAAATTTTACCAAAAAATGTATAAATAGAATAGTTTTATCAAAAATCTGTAAAATAATGTTTTCATTTAATTGTGGTATAATTAATTTCATTGCATAATGTTATTACTCTGTTATTGTTATCAGTATAGGGCAAACTCAAGGTGATTGCAATATATGGCAGCCATTAGATCAGAGGCTAACACATGTTTCAATACAAACTATCGTATTTGGCTATTTATCCAATTATTAAATATGCTTTACTTTATTCTTGAAATAGAAATGTGAGAATCAGGATTTATTAGGTTATTTAGTATAAGGAAATATATTATTTCTTACATATTGTTCACAAAAAGGGAAGTTACATTCATCGTGTTTTCGAGAAATGGGAAATCAACTTCCTTCCCATAGGACTTTATCGGTAATTCTGACCACCATCTGTATTTTTACCCCCTTTACACATCATCGTGCATCCCGTTGTAATCATGGAACATTTTATGCCATTGGTCAGAGAGCCCGATAAAAGGATAGTTTTCCCACCAATCAGGCAGTCCTCTATAATATGAAGGTGCCACAGAAGGCAGTCCTAGAAACCATGAAGATGCCATAGGAGGCAATCAGCTGCCATAAGATCTCTTCAACATATTTTAACTTGTGCATATACATAAAGAAGATGGTCCTGACTAATTTATCCTCCATCTCCCGTTACAGAAGAAGACTACTGACCAACTTATATCATAAGGTAGTACGATTTATAATATACTTGTAAACTCTCTCTCTCGCGAGGAATAGCCCTAGGTTTTCTTACTCTCGTGATTAGGTTAAGAAATGTTATTCTCTCCATATATCTGTATTTACTTTGTTAATCTTTATTAAATCTTGTTTGTTAATTAAATATGGTCTTGTCTTTGAACTCAGCTCTATGTCAAGTCTTATCACTTACCTGCATATCCTCCCCACTCATGGAATAAGCCCTCCTACTTTAATTTATTCACTATCTTATATCGTGAGTTAAACCGCAATGTAAACAATAGTTTAACTGTTATTGGGAATCCTGACTGTAGATTGGGATTTTACGATCTTTGATCTATAACATCATTTTAAAGTCATCCTATGACTCTGCGGTGGATCTTCTAGATCCGTAGCCGATTAAGTGGTAGAGATTTATTTACCCCTGGTTCCTCACAGAAACCTGCTTCATGAAAAATTAACCATTATTAAGTCTGCAATTGTTAATATTGCTACTCTATTCTTATTTTTAATAAACTTCTTTCCAAAGTGAAATAATCTATAAATTTACCTATAACATTTGTATGTCAAACTATGGAATTTAAATAAGAATAAACAACTTTCTTGTTTCAATATCAGGTAACATATGCTTGAGTATGTTTCATAAAATCATCTATCAGGCCAATAACAAACTTGTCTTCATTGTTTACATAGCAGATTTAGTTACAGATAGAAATGTGTTCAATTTAGAATAGTTAGCTTGAACATATAAGATACTATGCACGCAGTTTGACTTTTAACTTACTTTTATACATTGGTAATACACTATCTGGCCAAAAGTATCCGGACACCCCTAAAGAAGTGGTTCTGGCAGGTGATGGTCGTTGATGCGTAACTGAAACGTATGAAAGTGTTGGTAGTGTTTTGTCAGGTCATAATTATGCATTTGTGAGACAATGAGTAAGTCAAAAGAGCTTAGTGAGTTTGATTGTGGCATAATAGTGGGATGCCATCTTTGTGGGAAATCAGTTTGTGAAACTTCAGACATTGTACAGAAGCAAAATCCACTGTGAGTGATGTACAGTAGAGCATCGTTTATCTGAAAGTCGGTTATCCGAAACGTCGGTTAACTGAAAGCATCCCAGTAGGCAAATTTAAATTTTCGCTAGTGCTGTGGCGCTGCAATCTTTGGCTATATCTTGGTCTACTCCAATATTTTTTTTGTTGGTGTGTGTGTTTTAGCTGGCAGCACTGGCATATTTGTGTGGTGTTTTTCTGAGGACTGTGTGTTGTGCTGAATCGAACATTTTTGATACTTTAAATCAACTTCTAAAGTATATATATATATATATATATTTTTTTGTTTTTATATTTTTCAATATATTAATTTTGTTTGTAAAAAATAAAAAAATTTTTAACGATACAATAGCCACGATTATTATTTTAAAAAGTTTACATTAGGCTTAACATCGACGAAAATTCAACGCGAAGCAACAAGCAACGGAGAAAAATTTCAACATGGGATAGGTTAATATATTTTTTCGTGCATAATCAGTTATCCGAAAAATAAGTTATCCGAACAACCCCAGTCCCCAATTGATTCGGATAAACGACGCTCTACTGTAATTGTGAAGTGGAAACGTCAAGGCAGTGAAAGTGGAAAAAACGATGTGGCAGGCTGAAGAAATTGAGTGAACACAGCCATAGAACCCTGAAAAGGATAGTGAAACAAAGTCGCATGTCCTTGTTGGTTGAAATCACTCAGGAGTTCCAAAGGTCATCAGGCATCAGTATTAGCACCAGGACTGTTCGTTGAGAGTTAAAAAACCTGGGATTCCATGGTCATGCAGCCGCTCACAAGTCGAACATCACTCCCCAGAATGCGAAGCGTTGATTGCAATGGTGCAAAGCTCACTGTCATTGGACTGTGGACATGTGGAAAAGTGTTCTTTGGAGTGATGAATCTTGCTTTACAATCTGGCAGTGCTGAGAAAGATAAGGGCCTCACACAGAGGTATAGCCCATGTTTAGACTAGAAAAGGAAGAAGAGTTGAGAGTGTAAGAAGGGGTAAGAGTAAGGAGAAGTAAAGTGAGATAGGATAGAGGGAAAAAGTAGCCAGGGTCATGGGACCCGTGGGCGCCTGCATCGCATTTATTAAATAATAACACAGTACAAAATAACAATAGGAATATTACAGAATTACATACAAAGAAATATAATTACAAGATTGGTAGGCGCGACAATAGTAATTTGGAGTATACAAAAATACACGTGGGACAGAGACATATATTATTTACACAGTATAAAGAGATTAACAGTAGGAGTTGACCGACAATGTCAGATGAAATCGCGGATTACAAAACAGCTGAAAATGTAAGGACAATAAACACAGAGAATACAATAAATGGAGACAAGTAGACACCAAAGCATACCTAAAAAAGGTAGCTAAGTCCAATTAAGCCGATACCAAAAGATGCAAGATGATAAACACAGTTCCATAGGTAGTTGAAAGTCCATCACCAACCATGGACATGTCTGGGTTTGGCGGATGCCCGGTGAGCACTTTTTACGTGACTGTATTGTGCCGACTGTAAAGTTTGGTGGTGGCAGCATCATGGTTTGGGGGTGCTTTTCATGGTTTGGCCTGGATCCCTTAGTTCCTGTGGTTGGAAACATGAACTCTAACATGTATGTGGACATTCTGGAATGCTGCTCTCCCAACTCTATGGAAATATTTCGGGGAAAGCCCATTTCTCTTCCAGCAGGATAACTGCTCCATTCACACATTGAGACTTGTGCAGGCATGGTTTGATGAAATGGGTTTTCAAAAACTGGACTGGCCTTCTCAGAGCCTCGATCTAAATCCCATAGAACACCTTTGGGATGAATTAGGATGCAGATTACATAGTCAGCCACATCAACCATCCTCACTGCCAGCACTCACTTTAGCCGTGGTCCTCCTTTTGCATCGATGACAGCCTGTATACGTCTGGGGAGACTTTCCACTAGTTTTTGATAGGTGGCCATTGGAATTGACTTCCAGGCAATTCCAATGGCCACCTATCAAAAACTAGTGGAAAGTCTCCCCAGACGTATACAGGCTGTCATCGATGCAAAAGGAGGACCAACATCATATTAATATATGCCTCAGGACTCTCCGAGTCCATACTACTGGGTGTGTGGATACTTTTTGCCAGATAGTGTACTAATACTGTAGATGCTCTTAAATATTGCTACATGAGAACACAAGAAAGACATTTGTTCAGAAAGGCATTCTACTAGAATGGGTGGCAAACCTATGGCACGTATGCCCAAAGTCACATGTAAGGAGAAATCATTTGGCATGTAATGTATTATATGATTTCGATTTATTATATATCTTTTTCAATCATCATTTCAGTTTACCACCTGATTATTTTTTTTCAATCAGCATTTTTACATTTATTCTAATTAAAGAATATTTGTTTAATTTATTTAAATATCATTATTCAAAGTCTAAAACTTTGGCATGCATAAACATTTTTAAAGCAAAATATGCTTACTATTTGGCATTCAGGCTCAAAAAGGTTTGCCATCCCTGCACTAGATGATCACTACTTGATCAGCCAACTTAGTGGAATGTGTAATTAAATGATGGTTTTGAAACCTCTTGGAATCCTTTAATGCTATTGAAAAGAATGCATAATGTTATTCTTTTTTTGTCTAAGCCAGCGCTGTCCAACTGGCGGCCCGCAGGCCGTATACGGCCCGCCAAATAATTTTTACGGCCCGCGAGTACATTTTACTATGAATAAATTTATGTTACTAAATTATTATTATTAATAATAAAATTATTTTACTACCGTGTTTCCCCGAAAATAAGACAGTGTCTTATATTAATTTTTGCTCTAAAAATGCGCTAGGTCTTATTTTCAGGGAATGTCTTATTTTTCCAGGAAGAAGAATTCACATTTATTATTGAACAAAAAAATTCCCAAGTCGAACTTACATTAGACGAGAGTGACGTATATCCGGTGTGTCGAACTGTCGCCTTTTTATAGCGTCAACATCGGACTCGCTGACCAATTAGTGCTTACTGAACCGTAGCACTATGCAAATGTCATGTGGTTTATCAACCTTCTTGGCCCCCGAAATGTTTGGTGAAGAAAATATGGCCCGCGGGCTATGATAAGTTGGACAGCACTGGTCTAAGCCATTAACCATTTTATCTTGTGAACTAGTCAACCAAGTAATCATGTTATTTTATCTTTATTTCATGTCTGTTGTTAATTATTCAAAAATTTTATTTTTTTAAGTTTGGTTTGCTAATAAATTAAACACATTATTTAAGCATTGTTGTTATGTTCCTATTAAAATTTAATATATTAAATTGCCAGCCTGGTGGCACCCCAATTGTCTCTAGAGAGGCATCCAGGTCCCTAGACCCTTAATGGACATTTTCAAGTTTCCTGCCTTTTGCTAATGATGATTATCTTAAGCTTGTGGTAAGTCGCCATGTTCAACTTTAGAGTTTTGACCTTTATTGGTTTGAATCAGTTTGATGCCAATTCATTTGTCTCAGTCAATAGGATCTGAGTCAAGTAGTTGTGTCACTAGTAACAATTGTAAGACTCAGTCAAACTTACTTTGTTTTTTGTACAGTCATGATGATTTGATTCTCACTTGTTTGAATATTCATTATTAAATTAATTTGATTTGATTATTAGTCTAGAGTAGTGGTTCTGAAACTTTTTGAAGTCGGGGAACACTAAACTTTGACATTTATTTCTGCGGAACACTTACAATACATCAGCTTTAAAGTAGGGGTTGCAAACCTTTTTGAAATCAAGTTCACTCACTCTAGCAGATGACAACATTGGTGTTTGCTGATTACATTTCTTTACAAAAATTATTTTACATTGTATTGATTTTTCTTTTGCAACAATTTTTAATTGTATATTTGATTTTTTCATGGAACGCTTGAAGTGTTCCACAAAAAAATCAAATCATGGTTCTCTACGGATTGAGAACCACATTATTCTCTACATCCCTCAATCACTGAAGCATTGGCTGCAATAAGACAGGAAATACACCAAAGTCACATTGATTTAAGAACTGAAATATTGGCTGAAGTTCACTATCATATATTTATGACTTGGGATATATCAAGCACTGCAATGATTTAGGCAGCTGGAAATCAGGATCAATCAACATTGATAATGAAAATTATTTTTACTGCTTTGTTGGCTCACTTCTTAAATGTTACAGTGGCAGTACTGCTCACATAAGAGCTGACATCTGGATGGATCTCTTCAGAGAGTTTCCAGCAATCTAACTGACCAGGCAGAGAGTCAAAGCCCTAATTGCTTACCTTTTGGGAGATGCACGGACTTGGTATTCTGAAGAGGTGACTAGGACACCAGACATTTGTTGGCAACAGATCCACCATCTCTTCATTGACCACTATGGCACAGATATTGTACCACCAGCAGTGGCAGCTGAACAACAGAGGATGACTGGGTTAAACACAGTTCAGAACTATGCACAAAACAAGATGCATCACCTCATAGCTGCAAATATTTCGATGAGTCAGCATTACCATTACTCACAGCCAGTATACCTCCATCCTTCAAAACGATTGGGGCACCATCAAGCTGGCAGTTTAATAAATATATAAATATATTATAATTGTGAAAAACTATAAATTAATTTAATTTGAAATATTGTTCTATTCCATTTTAAATCTCAAAAAATTCAGTAATTTTTTATTCAAATATTTGAAGTTAACTTACAATTAGTAAAAGTGGTAATATTTTTAAGTTTAAGAATTAAACTTTTGAAGAATTTTATGTTGCTTTGTACTTATCAGTATACAGTATATTCAGTTCAATAGAGCATGCAAGATATACCTTTAGCATTCTGAAAATATGAATAAGAATTTATTTTTTTAGGAAAATAAATGTTATTCTATTAAAGAAGTATGTTTATAAGATGTTTTTTGAGTTTTTTCAACTTATCTTCAGATATGATTTACAAACTTAATCAAACCCTAAAAAGCATTTGAAAGTTTAAATAAGAATTGTTACATTTAAAATAACATAGTTTATTTCATATATTTAAAATTATATAGTGTATTGAATTTAATTAACAATATTAATCTAGTATTTTAATTGTGATAACAAAAATTTAAATATTATATCATAATGCTAGTATTTATTAAAGAATATATTAAATTCCGTTTTTATATTTTAGAGGAACTCAACAGAGAAAAACAGGCTTTAAAAGAAGCTTTACAAACAAAAGAAAAATTAGAATCTGAATTATCTAAACTTCAGACAGAATTAAATGAATCTAAATCTCTAGTTGCAATTGCAGAATGTCAAAAAGAAAATGAAATAGAAGCAGAAAAACAAAAATGCCAAGAAGAAATTGCATCACTTCAACATATAATGAAAGGTATTATAAATATTACTTATATGTAAAATGTTGTAAATATTCCTAGGATGGAAAACAGTAGGGGAAACAAGCAGAAATGACACTTTTTACAAAAAACAATATTTTTTTTATTTCTATTTTTAACAAAAAATAATTTTTCTTGTTGTTATATATTACCATAAACTTAATTCTGTAAAAAAAGAGAGAAAGGAGAACAAAAGTTAAAACAATGTAAATAAAATACTTTTCACAATATGACAAACTTTCCATTCCTCCCATTCAAAGTGTATCTACTAAATTTGAAGACAATCTATTGGGACCTTGAATAAGTTCTTGCTGTTTTCTAACAGATGGCGTTACCAGTACTGCGTGCATGTAGTTTCGATGGTGATGCATCTGTAAGGAAGTATGATAAGCAATCTTGAAATTCAGTATGTCATTTCACCAAAGTGTAAACAATTTTTTTTATACTGTTAAACATGTTGAGTTTTGTGCCAAAAAAAGAGTATTTGTGGGGAATTTTATTGCACTACTTTTTTCAAAAAAATCTGCAGCTGAAGCACACAGAATTCTTGTTGAGACTTATGACGACCATGCTCTGTCAGAAACAACATGCAGAGATTGGTTTTTGATGTTGAAGATAAAGAACACTCTGGCACACCAAAAAGTTTGAAGATGAACAATTGGAGCCATTACTTCATGAAGACTCGTATCAGATGCTCGCTGAACTTGCAGAATCATTAAGAGTCGATCACACAACAATTTCAAAACATTTGAAAGTATTAGGAATGATTCAAAAGAAAGGACATTGGGTGCTGTACGAGTTGAAGCTGAGAGACGTCAAATGGCATCTTTTCATGTGTGAATAGCTGCTTCAACGGCAGAAAAGGAAAGGTTTTTTGCATCATATCGTGACTGGTGATGAAAAGTGGGTACACTATGATAACCCTAAGCGTAGAAAATCATGGGGTAAGCCTGGCCATGCATCAACATTGTTGGCAAAGCCGAATATCCATGGTTCGAAGCTTCTGCTCTGCATTTGGTGGGATCAGCTGGATGTAGTTTATTATGAGCTGTTCAAACCGAACGAAACCATCATGGGAGATTGCTATTGATTACATATAATTGATACGTTTGAGCCACGCATTGAAGGAAAATGGCCATTATACGAGCAGAGACATGAAAAAGTGATTTTGCAATGTGACAACACTCGGCCACATGTTGCACAACCGGTGAAAACCTACTTGGAAATGCTTAAACGGGAAGTCCTATCCCACCTGCCATATTTACCAGACATTGCCCCTTCTGATTATCACTTGTTCTGATCAATGGCATATGGCCTGGCTGAGCAGCACTTCCATTCTTATGAAGATGCCAAAAAATGGGTCGATTCTTGGATAGCCCAAAAGACGTGTCGTTTTTCCAACATGGAATTCAAATTCTGCCAGAACGATGGGAGAAAGTAGTGGCTAGCGATGGACAATACTTTCAGTGACATGTTTTTTACAACTTTTTTTAAATAAAGCATTCATTTTCACAAAAAAACAGTGAAAACTTATTCAAGGTCCCAATAAATAAGAAATTTTTTGGTAGAAATAATTCAATTTAGTGTCAGTTTTTGAAATATACTTGTCCGTGATCTATACAATTTTTTGCAAGCTCTAGTAATTTATGAATGCTCTCATAAAAGGATCTTTTTACAATGCTGTTTATTTTCCTTCATACAGCCTCTTGGATTTCTGAAATTGAAATACTCTTCAGTTTGAAGCAAAGTTTAATTTGGAGAACAGGAACAAGTCATCTGGAGATATGTCTGGCTAGCTCCAGCTGATCACTTTGTATTCCCTGAATTAAGATTTTCTTAGAAAGGAATAGTTGATTTTTACTTATTTCATACTTCTCTTCTGAAAAAATCACACCAAATCTCAGCTATATGGTAGATTCTGTAAAATTTCCATTCATTCATTGAAGGATTTTATAAATGTTTTAACAACATGCAACATGTTGCTTGCTGAACTGCAAACATTAATACTGAATGAATTATTTTTTTACATTTCCACCAATGTTTTGAATAGTTATTTAGAATTTTCTTATGCTGTTTTCTCTGCCAAATGAGTGATTTATTTATTGAAGAATAGCTTTTATGTGAATCAACTTTGAAATTAGATCTATTTAATTTAAATTCAATAAATAAATTAAAGATTGCTGTACATGTAAGAACTGTGTTGAAAAAATTGCATTTAAAATTTAAAAACAATTTCTCTTAAATTAGGTCTGTTTAAAATTATTCAAAATTAACAGCTAATAATTATAATTCTTATACCTTATGGCAGTAGGTTAAATTGTGAGAAATATATGCATTAATAAAGTAAATTTGAAATGAAATTAAATAAAGTTTTAAATTTTTCTTTGTTCAAAAAGTTTTGAATTATTCTTACACAATAAAACGTAAAACAAGGGTCTAATATTACTTGTTATAAAATTCTATTTTATCGAATTATGAAAGAAAACAATATACTACTCAAGATGGCTTTTTCTTTTCCGCTAGACTTATTACACCATCAATGAACTGGAGGACAAACTTTAGAAAGACTTTTTATTTATTTGAGTATGCATTTTGGATAATTATATAATTATTCAAAATGCATACTCAAATAAATAAAAAGTCTTTTTAAACTTTGTCCTCCAGTTCATTGATGGTGTAATAAGTCTAGCGGAAAAGAAAAAGCCATCTTAACGCTCTTATATTTGAACATAAGACTAGACAAGAAGCATATCGCATAATGTACAACTCATTGATATTCTTGCAAAAACTGTGTGTGTAAGAAAAATATTTTTCAAATTTTCAATTCAGTGTTTTTTTAATCTATTTGATTAAATAAAATTAAGTTTATGGAAGTGAAAAATATATATTTTGGTTCTTTAGTTTATTTAATTGTGTTTATCTTACAAATTATAATAGTATTATATTAACCCTCATTTTTATTTTGATTAGGATTAGTTGAGGATTTAAACTTACAGTTCAGAAATATAATATTTGAATTTTTAACATTATTTTTGTTTTTATTTTTATAGAAGCTATGGCAGATGCAACTAGAAATTCATCTAGTAAATTAGAAAAAGAACTCATTAAACTTAAAAAATTTAATGATAAATTGGAAGCAGAATTAAATGAGATTAAGAGTCAACAAGCAAAAGAGAGGTGTAAATCTCTTTTAACTTGTAATTTTTAAGTATGATTTAATGATATATAAATTATTTAATGTTTCAAATATTAATTTTCAGGGAAGGTGTTTTAGCTGTTGTAACAAAATCTCTCAAACAACGAGTAGGAGGATTAAGTAGCCCAATTCCATTCACTTCTTCTTCAGAAACAACAGAAAATTTAGAAGAGAGCATGAGGAAGGTGAATTAACAATTTTCATATTTTATATACATAACAAATATTTTTTATATTTTATATAGAAATTATTGTTATTATTTTATGAAATGCATTNAAAAAAGTTGTAATAAGTATAGAAATTATTGTTATTATTTTATGAAATGCATTTTGTTTGTTTCTTTTTATTGCATTAATGGCCATATTCAAAAGTAAAGATTAGGTGTTAGAGTTACAAATTAACCAATTACCATTCACTTCACTTTCAGTAGAATGAATAGGTTTCATTTGATTGTATTACATATAGTGAAATAACTGTTATATATAAATATATATAAAACAATTATCTTTTATACTTGTGTTAAAGAATTATTCCAATATGAAGCAGTACTAAAGATTGTCTGAAAAGTTAGTATGCTATGGAAAAGATTACTTAAATCTTTTCTACTGCACAGTAACCTTTTGAACTCACTGTATAATCTATTCTGTATTTACTTAAGATGAAAAAGCAAAACTTGGGATGTTGCTTGCTAAACTGCAAATGTTAATACTGAATGAATTATCTTTTTAAATGCTTGTTGATTAACTTCTAACTCTTGATTCCTATTTGTGAATATGAGTGTAAGAGAATCATGTATTTCTTTCCTGATTTGTAAATAAAATCAATAGAGTTCTTATCTTATTACATTAAGAAATGTAGTATTAAACTTTGTTTTGCTTTTACATTTCCTAGTAAACATTTTAAATTTTTATGTATTATTGGTTTTTAATCTGTACAACCTTTTTACTTTTTATAATTTCTTTATAAATAATTTTTGATAATGCATAGAACTTTGAAATTATTTTTTTGAAATAGTTAATGAATAATGACAACATAATTTATTAATAATAATAATAATAACTCTCCCGTGGTCACCACCTGGTCGTGGTGGGAGAGCACAGTAATTTTACTGAACTATAGAGCAATGCAGACTGGAGCACAAGCTCCTGGTAGGGACACCCATGCTAGTAAGGTCTATGAGGAGAAATGAAGCTAAGAGTGACCACACCCACATTCTGTGGAGATATTTATCATGGTAGTAACCAGATCTAAGTATGATACTGGCTCAGACGTCGCCCGGGTTAACAAGATCTGCGTTCGTGGGTTAGGCAGAGGCTCACGTTCGAAAAATAGGCCACAGTCTCCCTTGGTTACCGGTGGCGAAAGCAGCGCCGGCCCAAGCATGGCTACTGCAATGCCCTCAACAGATGTGAGGAATCGACCTAGCCTTGGTGTTTCTGTGGCAATGCATCCACAGACCACAAAGGCTGGAAGACCACGTTAACGGATGAAATGGACAACAGAAATGAACGAGTTTATCATCCGTACTTACTACACCATCACAAAACTCGAAACAAACATGACAGCATACAGACAACAACTACATCATAGATTCACACAACAATATCCTCACCTCACTGTCACCGAACAAAGGGTTGTTGATCAAAAAAGAACAATTATACACAACAACCTTATCCCACAAACAACACTTGAACTTATCAAACAACAGGTTGCTGATCAAATACATCAACAGACAGAAACACTTAACATTAATGAAGATCACGTAACCTGTCAGGATAATCCAGCAACAAGCATTGATAATAGCACACATACAACAACTACCACTAATGATACTACAGGCACTTCCTCATCCATCACTGATAACATAGACATAGAATTAGTTAATACGCTCTCACTTATATTTCAGGAAACACTCACTAAATATACAGGTACAGATCCCACACAAAGACCACGAATACCGAAAATCAACACGTCAAAGGTAGTAGGGAAAACACTAAATTATGTAAACACTCACTTACTACCAAACTACATTCATTCAATTTCTACACTCTCAGACATTCATACATTAGTTTATGCTGGGGCAGTCACAGTAGTAACACACCATGGACTGAAAATACACTCACAGACAGACACACACAAAACACAATTCTATCACAAGCCTGCCTGGCAGAGAAGAATAGAAACACAAATAAATGACATTAGACAGCAATTAGGCAGGCTGACACAATAC
The DNA here is from genome assembly GCF_000671375.1 of Centruroides sculpturatus. Taxonomy (NCBI): domain Eukaryota; kingdom Metazoa; phylum Arthropoda; class Arachnida; order Scorpiones; family Buthidae; genus Centruroides; species Centruroides sculpturatus. The sequence continues at coordinate 83,488 of NW_019385234.1, read as the reverse complement.
ACTAAAAACAACATAACACCCAAATTAAAGAAACAACTCAAAATCATTTTCAAGAAAATCAAAACACGCACAAAACATGAACATCACAACACCCACATTACAGAATACATCGATACACTAAAGCAGAAACTCGCAGCCAAAGCACGTAGACTCAAATGATACAAAACATGTACACTACGAAAACAACAAAATAAATTATTCACAATGAAAAACTTTTCTACAGACAAATCAGTAACAAAACAAACACCGATACACAGCACAGTGGCACACCAACAGAAGAAGAACTCACAAATTATTGGTCTTCTCTTTGGTCCAATGCTGTTACACAATGCTGATGCAGGCTGGATCGAGGAGGAGAACAGAAACTTGCACAACATACCAACTATGCCCTGTGCTGAAATAAACATACACTACATCCGCTACACTGTTAACAGAGCACACAACTGGAAGACACCTGGTGTAGATAACATTCATAATTTCTGGTACAAAAAGTTTACATCACTGCACCAGGAACTAGCTAAACATCTAATCCACAAAACCAATCCACAAGACATGCCAAAATTTCTTACTCAGGGCATCACCTACATGAAACCTAAAAACAACAACACTACACAATACAGGCCAATTACATGTCTTCCAACACTCTACAAATTATTGACATCCCGTATCACAAACAAAATATACAAACATGTTGAAGAACACGGCATTCTTACAGAACAACAAAAAGGTTGCCGTAGAAATCACAGGGGATGCAAAGAACAGTTACTCATAAATTCAGTTATTCTACGGCAAGCACACAAACAACACAGAAACATACACATGGCATATATAGACTACAGAAAAGCATTAGACAGTGTTCCACACAGTTGGCTGCTACATATTCTACACATGTACAAAATACATCCATCACTCATTGCATTCTTCGAAAACACTATGCAGCACTGGAGAACAACACTACATCTCAGGGTTAGTAACACTTCCATACAAACAAACGAAATATTCATTAGGCGAGGAATTTTTCAAGGAGATTCCTTGAGTCCTCTCTGGTTCTGCCTAGCCCTGAATCCATTATCCAACATGTTAAACAACACGCATTATGGCTACAATATCAGACATGAAAAAACAACACAGTTTACACTCTCACATCTCATGTACATGGACGACATAAAACTTTATGCATCCACACAAAAACAACTTCATCAACTCCTACAAATCACACATTCATACACTAAGGACATACAAATGGAGTTTGGCCTAGACAAATGCAAAAAACTTCACATAGAAAAAGGAATCCTGAAGAAAGAAGATTTTGCACTTGGAAATGGAGACGTTATTGAATCCATGGAAGAGGGCGAGTTCTACAAGTACTTAGGATTCCAACAGGCCAAACTAACAGAACATACACAAATAAAGCAACGATTAATTAAAGAATACCAAAGTAGGTTAAACGCTATACTTAGAACACAGTTAAATGCAAAACACACAGTTAAAGCAATAAACACATATGTCATCCCAGTACTCACATACTCTTTTGGAGTTATACATTGGACTCACACAGATCTCGAGCAACTCCAAAGGAAAACAAGAACAACACTTACTAAGCATAAACAACATCATCCTAAATCCGCCACAGAAAGATTAACCCTTCCACGTAAAGAAGGCGGACGTGGCCTGATTGACATAGTTAACCTTCACTACAAACAAATACAGTCACTGCGAGAGTTTTTCTACAAGAAACAAGAAACATCACAGTTACATAAAGCAGTAACTCTAGCAGACTCAAATAACACACCATTAAACTTACACTCACATCATACAGACATGACACAACACATAAAAAGCATAGACACCATCAAGCAATCGTGGGCTCGAAAGGCACTCCATGGCAGGCATCCTTATGACCTGGCCCAGGATTTTGTTGACAAAACTGCGTCAAACAGCTGGTTAGATCGGGGATGCCTCTTTGGGGAGACGGAAGGATTCATGATTGCCATACAGGATCAGGTCATAAATACTAAAAACTACAGAAAACACATACTCAAAGATACAACACTCACAAATGACACATGCAGAAAATGTCACATCATGCCAGAAACTATACAACACATCACTTCTGGTTGCAAGCTCTTGGCACAGACAGATTACTTACATAGACACAATCAAGTAGCAAATATAATACACCAAGAGCTTGCAAAGAAACACAAATTGGCAGACATCCACGAACCATACTACAAGTATATTCCACAGACAGTATTGGAAAACAACACGCACAAAATGTACTACGACAGAGCCATAATCACAGATAAAACAATTTACCACAACAGACCAGACATCACACTCATTGACAAACACAATAAAATCACATACATTATAGACATAGCCATTCCAAACACTCACAATGTACAAAACACATGCACTTAAAAAATTAGCAAGTACACAGAACTTGCCCAGGAAATAAGGCATCTGTGGAGGATGGATAGGGTGCAATAAGCATCCTATCCATCCTCCACAGATGCATCCGCCACAGAAAGATTAACCCTTATTGTACCTGTCGTTCTCTCCTGTACAGGTGTGATACCACACACACTACACAAAAGCCTGGGAACATTACAATTGAATAGAAATACATACATCACACTATAGAAGGCCACTATATTGAATACATGCCATATTGTTAGGAAATTCCTGAATACAGACACAGACACTGACCACTTATTTAATTTTAGTTTTGTTTTAGTTGCTATGCCTTGACTCTGGTCCAGCATAGTACACAGCCATCGGTATCAACTGAGTATAACTTACTAAATACTGTATTATAATACACTCACTGCCAAAAGTTAAGCACGGAGCAATAAACTGCAAAAAATCGACAAATACATTTGTGATTGACACAAAATGTGGCAGGACAGTAGCAAATATGTTTATGCATGAAACAACACAAAGAATTACATAGAAAAATGAAAACAATATTGAATTTTCATAAAGCATAAGATGAAATCATATTGGAATCATTAATAAAATGATGTTTAAATGCAAAACAAACAAACAAAACCCACATTAATAGGGTAAATGGTCACCCCTTATCTTTACACAAAGTTTACAGCATGTAACCATGCTTTCCATGAGGTGATCAACCACTCCAGAGTCAAATAAGTTCCATTCCTCCTGTAGAGTAGTTTGCAACTCTGTGAGAGTGTCAGGGGGTGGGAAACGTGCACACACAGCACGGCCGAGGGCATCCCAAAGATTCTCAATGGGATTGAGGGCTGGCAAATACACCGGCCAATCCATACCCGCGATTCCCTCTCTCTCGAGGTAGTCGTCAACGAAGGCAGCTCTAGGGGGTCATGTGTTATCATCCATTAAAACAAAAGCAGGACCAACTGCTGCAGCATACAATTTCACAATAGGTTTGAGGACTTCATCCCGATACCGGACAGCAGTTACAGAACCCCTTCGATAGATGTGCAGGTCGGTGCAATATCCCAACGAAATGCCTGCCCATACCATAACACTTCCACCTCGGAATGCGTGATGCTCGATAATGTTCTGAGGTCAGTTGCGTGTGCCTTTTTCTCTCCATACTCTTACACGTTTGTCATCTGGCTCCAGGGAAAATCGCGACTCATCCGTGAACATAACGTTGCCTCAATCAGACACAGTCCAATTCGCATGTTGCCGACACCACTTTAATCATGTGCCTTTGAATTGGACAGATAGTGGAACACAAACTCGTGGTACCCGGGCATACAGTCCGTTCATGTGTAGCCTTCGGCGCACAGTAGTAGCAGATATCGTTTTACCAATAGCTGCAGCAATCATCAATGTCATACGTGTAGAGGTTGCTCTTTGATTCCGCTTGGCTACAACAGCAATATAGCAATCTTCTGCAGGGATCGTAACTCTTGGGCAACCAGCCACAGGTCTTCGGACAACTGTTTGGCTTGTTTGGAATTGTTTCCATAACCGTGAAATGACAGAATGATGAACACCGAAGAAAAGAGCAACATCTGTGATTGATTGTCCTGTTTCAAGGCGTCCCATACACAGCCAGTGCTCACTGTCTGTCATTCGTCCTCTGGAAGTCATAGAAACACATCAGTCATGCACACTAATTGTACGACAGTTCTCCACACTTTTTCTCGGCACTTACATGCAACTCCTCTCCCACTTCAGAAGGCTGGCTTCTTATACGACTGTGTGTTTTGCATATTTCGCGACACGTAATCATGATTGATAGTAACATAACATATTTGCATACTTCCACCTACCTCTGCAGTGAATTGCAACCTCTCAAATGCAGATTGCTTTCCAAACATGAACATTTTCTGCTCTGTGCTTAACTTTTGGAAGTGAGTGTAATAATAATAATTTATTTATTTCTACTAAGGCAAACCTTGTTACAGGGGATTAATATTGAAGTAGTTGAAAAGTTTACATTTGTTGATCAATTGTTAATGCATAACATATTTTACTTGAATACAATTAGTAACAGTATGTTGAATATAGTAATACATATAAATGTTTGTCTACATTTAATTAATTTGCTTTATATGACAAGATAATTAATTAACAATATTTTATATCAATTAGTTTCATAATTTTTTTTAATTCCATTGAAAATTTGATTAAAGAAATTATTTATATCGTTAGGTTACCTAATTTAATTCTGTAATCTTGATTTCGATTCGTGCATATTAACTCCATGACACCATATTTTTGACAATATTTTAAAAATCTTTCAGTCTTTTAGTAGATGGATCAAAGAAAAGTCTTTAGAGTTGCATTAGTAACATTGGTCCTTGGTAAAATCTATATAGGTATTATTGATAAACGAGTATTTATTAAGTCTTATTTGAATTAGTAGTCTTTTAATATTTATATTAGTTTTTGCAGTGATAATATTAGAAGTTGAAGGAATATTTAAAATGTTCATCTACCATGGATGATAAACAGAATTCATTAATGAGTTTTACTCTTTAAAAATAGATTGGGACAAAGCAGATTCAATCATTAATGTATAACCATATTGCCAGTCAGTGTCTGAGTGATCAAATATTTTACTTGAAATTCCAAATTCAATAAATTACTACAAATATTTGTAGTAATTTATTGAATTTATACTGCCATAGATTTTTATTATTTCTTAAGTCATTGGTCTGATTTAGTATTACTTGATAGAGAAATCTAATGTTATCATTATTAGTATTTTTTAGTCGATAGTAAAATCTGATTAGTCTCTTTAAATAAAACAGAAATAGTTGATATCTGTTTGTTTCGGCTCTTAATGCTTATCCTGGAACTGTTCTTTCTATTTTTAATAATTTTCATAAGAAAATTATGTGGAATTTTTCTGTCATATAACAGATCAAGTGCCCATATAAGGCTAGCGTAATAAATTGATGATATTATTAAGTGTTAAATAATTTCATTTATAGTTTTAAATCCATAATTTTTAATGATGAGCATAAATAAACAGCATTGTTTATTAAAGTATTTATTTTTATAGTGAGATTTTTCAAGTGCAGTTGAAAATTACAATTCCAGTTAAATGTTATGCCTAAATATTTTATATCATTTATTAAGAGAAGAGTTTGGTCATTTAAGAAGAATGATTTCCCTTGATTAGACAGATTTATGTTGTTTCTAAATATAACTATTTTAGATTTAGACACATTGATCATAAGATAAAAAGAATTCAAGTAATTATTTACTGTATTAATTTTATGTTGTAAGGCTATTCTTAGGAGGCTGTTGGAGCTAGTAATACTAAATCATCAGCATATAGAATATAGTGTTAGGTTTGTCCGGAAATCTGAATTCCTTTGGTATCATTCAGAAATAATTTATCCGTATTATTTATGTAGAAATTAAATAAGTACGGTGATAATGGTTTTCAAAGTGTTCCTTCGAATATTCCACAGTTTATAGTTAAATTTGGGATGTTTGGTTGCCTTGAACAATGTTAATTTTATATGAGGAAAATTATTTCACTATTGTATCAGAAAATTTTTTCAGTACCGTACATTCTTAGTTTATTTACTAAAGTTGGGATGTGAACAGAATCAAATGCTTTAGAGATATCAATAAAAGCTGTATATATTTTTCTGTATTTTTTTAGCAAATAAATTTGTACTATTGATATTAGAAAGTATATAGCCATTTCAGTTCCTTTAGGTTTAATAAATGCAAATTGAAATTTTGAGTCCAAGTTTTTTTCCTCAATCCATCGCTGAAATCGTATTGCTAATATTGTAGTAAAAGACTTTCTTATTGTCAGTAGTAGTGCTATTGGACGGTAGTTTCCTGGATCTTTACTGTCTCCTTTTTTGTAGATCATAAGCAGTTTAACTATATATTCCAAGATTCAAGATAATTTGATGTATTATAGAATTAATTAAAAATAGTTCAAGCAAGATTTGTTTTACTGATGGTACTAGCAATTTTAGGAATTTAACAGTAATTAAATGAATATCTGGAGAGGATTTTAGTTTCATTTTGTTGATTGAAGCGTCCAATTCTTCGTAAGTAATTGAAATATCTAAAATTTCATTTTCCGGATTCAAATTCTCTATAATAGGTAAATTATTAATGGTAGTAAATCTTTTTGAAGTAGAGTGACCAGGTTGAAAAATTTATGAGGTTGATCTTCAGAATTTTTTTTATATGTAAAAGAATTTTCAAAGTTCTTGTAGTAATATTAATGTTAGAATGTTGAAACATTAATTAGATTGATAAATCATCTACAATTATATAATAAATTGATTTCAGTCTATATTATTCCTTCAGAATTTTTTTTATATTGAAAAGAATTTTCAAAGTTCTTGTAGTAATATTAATGTTAGAATGTTGAAACATTAATTAGCATTATTAATATTGTCTCACATAAGTTATTGCCTCTAACATTACAAGAAAATTTAAAAACTGTTCACGACGTTAGAGTATTTTCTTCAACACTTCTTTTATATATATTGATCAATCTGTACTAAAATTTAGTGTACTTCAACCTTACGATATTACAAAGAATAAATATATATATAAAAAAAATNGTCATACCAAGGCTTTTTAAATTGATATTATTTTTTATTCTTTAACTTTTTTATATTTATAAATTTTTTAATTATATCTTCCAGTTGGAAATATATTTCAGTTCCATTTTCTAGTATGATTTTAGGTAAATTTTTGATTATATTGCTAATTTGTAATTGAAATTGCTGATAATCATAGATTATTTTTTGATAAGGTAGAGATTTATTTTTATGTACTTGGTTGAGGCTACAAGAATAGTCTTAATAGGAAAATGGTCGGCTAGGTCACAGTTTAATACTTGTATATTGACACACTGGTCTAACAGCATTTCCGAACATAACGTCATATTAATCACCAAACTTCTGGTATTAGTAACAGGTGAATTCTTATGGCTAATCTTTTCCCAATCTTCCATTTAAAATAAATAATTGCAATTAGTGTGTTTTAGTAATTGAAGACTCAGTTTATTATGTTTTTTGTCTTTTGATTCATGTTTATTTCAAATTAAGATATTTGGTCTTCTATATGCTGAAATTATAATTTGAGCAATTCAGGAATTAAAAATCTCCTAATATAAGTACAGTACATGTGGGGTGATACTTTCCATCTATCAAGATTTTTGAATATTTCATTTACTAAGTCTATATGATCTGACAGAATGTATACTAGCATGATTGTAATTAACTTTTTATCTAAGTATTTTAATTTCTGTATTAGTAATTTGTAACAAGATTATTATATAATTATTAGTTTTTTGAATAAATTTTACTGTAACAATTTTTTTTCTTTAAAATTAAACATAGTCCACCATATGATAAATAATGTTAATTCAAATGATTTGCCTATCATTTGTTTCATATAGCATGGATTTGCATAATATTGCACTTTTTCAGAATGTAATTATCATGCTATATGAGGAATACCTGTAGTTTTGTTTGTTTGATATTTTTGATGATTGTAATATGCAATAAAAATGTGGGTTCTCATTTAAGAAAATAAAGTTAGCCACATTTTTTTAAACTGATTGTAGCACCATCTATGATGAAAGCAATAACCCATCTTGAAATATAACATTGTTGGTTCAATATCTTTTTTTGTAGAATGTATATTTTTTAAGTCAGGGTGAGTCAAAATCTCTTGCATCCTGTATATAAATATGCACATACTTAAACCATATTTCTTCAATTCTAAGAACATTTTTTTACCACTTTTACTCGTCCAAAGTAAAAATGCACTTTAGAATTTGTGGCATTGTGCAGTATGTTTGCAGTCCAAAATAGCAATCACAGTTGTTGTGACTATATGACATGGTGCATAAGTTCAGGTATTTGGCTATATTGTCAGTTCAAATAATCTTTGCTGGCAAGAAGCATTTAATTAAAAGATACTGCAAAACTGGATGAAGATTACATTAAAAGTATCAACTAACACTTGTTTAATTTCATTTTATTTTTCTTCAATATTCTTTTATGCATGCAACCACCAACACGAATTTAACGAGTTCCACTTTTTTGTTTCTATATTGCCTATTTGGACCTTGTTTATTATTAGGACTTAGTATACTGGTATAGTTTCTGATTAGCAAAGAGAGGAAATCTTAGTCAAAAGTCGAAACAAAATATCTTTATTTTTCAGATGAAAATAAAGATATTTTGTTAAATTATAAAATAAAAAAAAAGTAAAACAGTAAGGATGTAGAGATAAAAAGAATTAAAGAATTTTTCATTTTATTTAAATTTTGTTTTTGAATTTTGTTCTATGTAACATTTCATAACTCAAAGAAGGCTGTCAAAGACAGTTGAAAATGTTTGTTCATGTAATAAATTGGTTCATTTAATTGGATTACAGATGTTAGTTAAGCATTTAATTTAAACTTCTTTTTAATGTTTAAAATGATATAAGTTAACACAATACAACATTAAAATGAATAGTTACTGTAAATGCAGAAAAGTGAAGAAATCGAGTTGTTGAACATTACCTGTTACGTGGCACTTTGTTGTTTTTCTAACTTGTTGTTCCGTAACAAAATCAATAAAATTGGTTATTTAAAATTTTTTTAAAAAACCTTAAATTTGATTTCAAATTTCTCTCTTAGAATTGAGAAAATATGATATGTATTATATAAAGACTTTTATGATATTAATATTTTATACTTATAAATGTGTTTTATATTTGCAATTTTTAATATTGCAAAAAAATTTAAAAATTAGAAGAAAAGAAAAAAATCTTTAAAAAAATTAAATTGGTTTTTGTTAAAATTACAGTAATACCTCTTAAATCCTTAAGTAATGTATTTATAACTGGAATGAATGAAGAATATTTAAAATAAGTTGAATTTATTATTATAATGGCAAATTTGAAATTTAAAATTACTGTATATACCAGTACATGTTACTTTGAATTTATCAGATTTTTATATATACAATTACTACTATAAATGTCAAAGTTCTATGGGAAAAAAGCACATATTAAAAAGCTCATACAAAAATTGCACGCAGAAAAAACCCCACTGTCATTTACGTTCACAAGAAAAATGTGCACACAGAAAATTGTTCATATTAAAAAAAATGCTCATGTGGAAAATTACCCTCATGGAAAATTTCTCATTGAAAAATGTATACACAGAAAAATATGCTCAAATAGTAATTTTTATATAAAGGGAAAGATGTATGCACAATTTCAAGTACCATCGATATTTATAATTGTAGATAGGGATGTTCCAATACTGCTGATACCGATATCATATCGATAATTTTTTTCGACACCAAATACTTTCTGTACTTGATACTTTTGATCCAATACCAATATCAATACTTTTCCTTGGTATTGGATCTGGTATTGTTACATTTTTCATAAAAAGGTAAGGTCTGGCTGAAACTGGATTTTGCAGCCTAATCAGAAACCAAAATGGAATTTTACACTATTTTCAGTTAAGACTTATATAAAAAATATTAATGATCAAAACTCAATAAATGTATTACATCAACTTTTATTCTCAGAATCTGTATATACTTAGAGTTCTGGTTACTAAATGGTTATTTATAAATAGTAAACATTATGCAGTACTTTTGTTTGTTAATCAGTTTGGGTCAGTGATTTTTAAAATGAGCTACAATTTGTATACACTTGTTTACACTGACATTTGTAAAATTTGAACACAATAACTTCTAATGTAAAGACACTGTTTTGTCTCTTCACCAATGACAACTTATCCACTTGTATCCCATATATAGTTGTACCACAGATCCCTGTAACTTATCCACTTGTATCCCATATATAGTTGTACCACAGATCCCTGTAACAGGACTAGATCTGGGCTGTTTTTGTGTACATAAGACATCATGTGAATGTAAACTGAAGTATTGACTGACACACTGACTTCTGAACCAAATAGACTGGATTCAATTCTCTGGAGTAAGCAACAAAATATTAATTGATGCTCTGGGACCCATAATCTTTATTGTAATGAGTACATTACACCTATCCCTCTTTTTATGTGATCAATGTTTTACACAGGGAAAAAAGAGTTTATTTGAAAATTTTTAAATTTAACTTTTCTAAAATTGTGTTATTGTTTAAAAAGTTATGTTTTTGTTGAAATCAGGAGAGAATTTTTTTATAAGCACAGTACAGTACTATATGTACTGTGCTTATAAAAAAATTCTCTCCTGATTTATGTTATGTACTGTACTATACATCAGAAAATGCTGTGTGTTGATTTTGTTTCCTATGCTACCTTGTGTTTACTGTATTGTATTTATGTATTGATAATGTTAATGATATATGATGTTAGAAAAAAAATGCTCATGTTTCTTTTGTAAATTGCTTATTTTTTCATTCCATTGAAGTTGTAGATCCTATCAAGAATTTTCTACAGGATGCATGTACTGTACTTCTTTATGTATCATTCTTTGGAATGTATCCACTGTGAAAAAAGGAAGGATAGGTGACCTTCTCAGCAGTAAAAACAACTGGAAGGTGACAGAGTGAACAGCAACATCTGGCAAGATTTCCAGCTTCGATACTCGATGCCAATACTGGCCTGTATTGATACTTTAAAATTACTCATGATACTGGTATCAAAACTTATGTTGTATTGGGACATCCCTAATTGTAGATACTGTAACCATTCATCCCCTATTTATGAGAATGAATAAGTATTACCTACTGTTAAATTGTTATTGATATCTTATGATTAAAACATTTCATATTCATGTGTAACAGTTTGCATTGTGATTTCATTGAGTATAATTAAATAATAATTTTGGTATGTTAAAAATATATTAATTCATTACTATACATGATATTCATTACTATTATGGTGAGCCATAATAAACTATCCATACAATATTTCCATTGGTATTATTATGTAGAATTTTTATGTCAATGTAAACCTCTATGTTGTCCAGAAACTCAAAAACACTTAACTTGAATGGGTAAATAAGCTACCAAGAAATGCTTTCCCAAATGTTGATCTGTTCACTTCTAAGTGTTTAGTAAGGATATTTTTAAATTGCAATATTTTTCAGCTAGAATTGAACTGTTTATTACTTTATGATAGAATAAAATTCTTTATAATTATTATATTTTTTAAATTTTGCCACAAAGGTTAAAATTTTTACAGATTATAAGATTTTTACAGATTTTTTAAAAATAAATTTATCAAAAATCCATTTATTTATTACATCAGCTAGTCAGAGAAATCCGTCAGCAATTAAATAAAACAAAAAATGTTTGAAAAAAGCAGATTTGAATGGCCATTACAATATCTAGATCACATATGCTGTTTGGAAGCCACCATTTTCTGCCCCACCATTGCGACACAATGTTTATTTTTAGTTGTATGTGGTTCCTGCACTTTACAGAAAGTTTCTAATAATTTACATTCATCTATTGAATAAACTAATTTTATTTAAATTAATGGAAAATAAAAAATTTTGAAGAGTGATGATAATTTGTATCAAAACCCCATTCGAGTTAAATAGTTTGAGGAATCTCAGTTAACCAGTTTGATTTAACATGTAAATCTTTATGCTAGACAATTGGAGAAAGAAAATGACTTGGGCTATCCCAGTTTAAGTTAACCAGATTCCACTATATTTTTAAGATAAATAATTATTAAATATTGTAATCCCATTGCCACTAGTTCTAGAATGCCAGGATTTCATAGAATTGTGGCAGCAAAAACTCCAACCAGGTCCTTCTCAACTACAAGAGTTCAAAACTTTGTTTTATTTATTTTTTTTCTGGATGGAAAGTAGGCAGGACAGGATTTTTGTAAATAAGATTACATTCTAAAAAAAAATTTTAATAACCTTTTTAATGTCAGTATGAAGTAATAAAATTCATCTAATAAACAAAGCATTGACAAATATATCACACTAACCTTATAATGCTTTGCAGATATTTTTTAATGTATCACAAATGTTTTCGGTCTACCCTAGGACCACCTTCAGGTGGAGTTCTATTAGAGAGAAAATCTTTTCTGGTGCGATTTTGTTCTATTCTGACATTGGGAATGGAATCACACCAGAAAAGGTTTTTTTCTTTAGTAGAACTCCATCCAAAGGTCCTAGAGTAGACCGAAAACATTTGTGATACATTAAAAAATATCTGCAAAGCATTGTATGTATCACTTTAAAAATTACTTCATACATACACATACATACATACATACATACATACATGCATACATATATATATGATATACAGTGGTACCTCAGGATACGAAATTAATCCGTTCCGACACTGAGATCGTATCATGAAAATGTCATAAGGTGAATCATTTTTCCCCATACGATTACATGTAAAACCAAATAATTCATTCTAACACGAAAAAAACACTCAAATTAAAGCTAAGTAATACATTAAAAAAAAAAAAAAAAACTATAGTAAGGAAAACACTGAAAAATGCGTTTTGTAGTTGTAAATGTATAAATAATTGTAATAGAATAATAATTGATTTTAAAAAAAATGTAGTTTTATTTGCACTTTACCTTTGAGGATAGACTACGGTGGAGGTGTAAATTGGTGGCGGAAGAGAGGGAGAAGGGAAATGATAGTAAAATTTAACTTACATAACATAATGTAACAATAACTTAAAAGTAACTTAGAAAAGATTTTAAAAAATTAGTGTTGTTTCATTATTTATTTTTTTTAATTTTTATCCACTGCTTGTTGCTTTCTTTCCTTCACTTCTATTAGCACTTTTACTGGATAGAGGTCACTTGGTAAAATGTCTATCCAAAGAGGTTTGGCTTTGCCTACTTTTTAAAATGTTTCTAAAATGACTTAGGCAAATGTCATTACTCCGAGCAGCAATACGGCAATTGTGAACCTTTTCGCGGTGTTTCTTTTCAATAAAATCAGTCACTTTCTGATAATACCTCAAGATTTCCTTTATCGAGCGAGATCCTTCCATGACGAAGTAAACACACAGACTGAGAGCAACGAACAGAAGTGAATAAAAAATGGCGCTGCAAACTAATGTAACATCGTATGGTGAGTTTTTGTTCGTATCGTGGAACAAAAATATGTTCGAATTTCATGTCGTATCCTGAAAATTTCGTATGCTGGGGTGTTCGTATCCTGAGGTACCATTGTATATGTATGTATGAAGTAATTTTTAAAGAAGAAAAGATATTTTAAATTATATATAGACTGTCTAGTATATATAGGATTTTTAACAGCTATATGGCTTAAAGTTCTTCAAATACTTGATATTGAGATAAATAAATATAAAAAAAAACATTATAATGTAACATTTAAAGCTATTAATATATTTTAACATGACAAAATAGTTTATATATATTACAAACGCTTTATTGTAATAAGATAATCTTGTATATAATATGAATTATATAAAAGACATTATTTACTTATTTAAGCTTTTTCTAAATATTTGGTTACATTAAATTGGAAATACATAGCATATTTATCATTCAGTCTACAAAATCATTTTTCAATCTTTTTAAATTATATCAGTAGTTTTTGATAATTTTTCAAACTGATGTAATGCTTTGGTTTTTTCTTTTTTTAAATTTATGCAGTCTAGATCATACCATGGGTTTTTTTGGCCTTGAAAGTTTGAGTTTCTAATCTTTCGTGTTTTAATAAATTCCTTTATTATACCTTCAAACTTAGTATATTTTACAATATCCTCTGTAAAATCCTTAGCCAAGTTAATTAATAGATGCACAATCATATAATTATTTCTTTTCTGAGTGAATATAAATTCTCCCAATTTCTTTTATAATAAATAAATTTAGTCCACCACAAGGACGACCCAGTCCTGATGGTTTTTGAGCCAATTGTGTAATGATATAATAATTTTCATAGTATTTCGTTTGTGAATCAGAAAATGAGGTCATCCATGTTTCTGTAATGGCAAGTATATCTGAATTTTCCAATAAAAAAGTAAATTCGCTGGTAAGAATTTTCTGTACAAGACCTTAACAGTTCCAATTAATAATTACAAAGTGGGACTCTTTTTGATTGTAGACTTTATAATGTAAATTTTCAGTTTTATTACGCACATCAGACAAGGGTTTCAGCGGTTGTGATACCACATCATATGGATCTTGAAAAGAATAATGTTGTTTGGCCATAATTCATTGTGATTTAGTCTTAGATACAACAAAAGGAGTAAAGGAATCAATAAATACCAGCCCCTCTGAAATATAACTATATGTCAAAGAATGTTGACCCAGTAATATGCTATCACCACGAAGTTTAGGATCTTGACCTTCTTTCCTTAATTCATATAAAAAAGGAAGTAGTTGTTTGCGACGTAATCTGGATCTCTTTGTAAGGTCCTGTGAAATTTGAGTATGTTTCCATTCATCTTGTTAGGTGTATTAAATACTCGGTTCAGATGTCACGCCAACAGTTAACTTAATCAAAAACTTCGTTAAGAAACTTTTAACTTATTTAATGCCTCATAGTCTGAAGTTTCTTAACAAAGTTTTTGATTAAGTTTCCATTCATTCGATAAATTTTGTTGTTTCATTTTAATAAAATTTGAATATACGTAATCTCGTATCTTAGTATTTTTAAAGATTATTTTAATAGTTGGATATTCTGATTTAGTCAGTTATAAAATCATCCATTGTAACTTCTTGTAGTTTTAATGTTAAATTAACCAAATTGTAAATTTCTGATTTAGTAGGACTTGTTTTACTGGGGTGTCTGTATAATAATATATTATTACGATGTTGTTCATTTACCAAATGATCCATTCGATATTGCATATTTTCATTTTCCATCTTCAGATTAACGATTTGTTGTTCAAGGTTATTAATTTGACAGTTCATTTTTTTGTTTTGTTCTTTGATTTCTTGGACACTATTATGGATCAGGTCCAGTTCTTCTTTGATAAATGTCATTTGATTAAATATTTTTGTATTAGATATGTTAATTAATTCAGAAATTTTATTCCATAATGCTGTAGTTGATATATCTGAAGAACTTTTCAGATTATCTGCTGGAGAACATAAAGATTCAATTGTCTCACCTGAAAGTTGTAAACTTTGAAGTGTTGTTCAGTCCAGCCTCGGCAGAAGATGATTCAGGGAAAGTCTTTTTGGCACATGTACTGTATTCTAACATTAGATGACGATGTGACATTAGATGTCCTTTCTACTATCTGATTTGGTCCGATGACTTTGGTGGTCTTCCTTTTTTTTTTCTTTTTTTTTTTTTTTGAGAACATTGCATCTTAATTATTGTTGTTAAAAATAGTTTAAACTTATTAGAAGAGTTAACTCTAACAAACAACACAAGCAAGTAGACTGATAAACAATTTTAGTTATCAATATTCAGTGTTTCCAATAAAATGAAGTACGTAGAAAATCACACCAGTAGCTCTGACCAACAGGTGCTCCCCCCAAAATAGTTTATAATTGGTCAGTTTCATAACACAATTTCTCTTTATTTTTATTTTAACAAATTTATCATGGTATATCGAGTAACCATGACAAGAAACTTACCTAACTCTAACAACAATTATTTAATAATGAAATATTTCATAGGAGATCCACAGAGAGCAAAAGCATATGAACTATACCAAGTAACAACTGACAATGAATGATCACAATTGCTATTCCACATAGTCACAAAATTTTTTTCAATTTATTATGGTTTCTTTTAAAAACATAATTTGATTTATGTCAATAAGAATGCTACATCTTTAAATATGACTTATAGCATGTACAATACATAATTTAAATTTTATTACTTTATAACATTGTAAGTATGAGAATTTGTGCACATATTTTTCCATGTTGGCATTTTTTGGTGTATGCATTTTTCTTGTGCACATATATGACAGTGGGGGTTTTCTTTGTTCAATTTTCATGTGTGCTTTTTTTTTCTAGTTAGGAAATGTTATAACAGGTAAACTTTTATAATCATCATAAAATTAATTTTTTTGATTTATCATTTATATTACTAATATAAATACTATTGTTATAAAGCCACACCAACTGCTGTATAATAAGTGTGGCTTTATAGTAATGAATCAGATTTCAGAAGATGTTTATATTTATACTGTTGTTAATTATAGCTTTTAATTATATTGATAATTTAATATATATTTACTTTTAGTATTTATGATTTATTATATGTAAATTTTTGATAATTATTTATTAAATTATAAATATTATAATAATAATAATTAAATTTTATAGAATATAGATTGNATTTTAAAACTTTTTATATCACTTTAGCATTAGAAAAATATTTAAAACAATGTATAATTTAGACTATTTGATCTAATTAAGTTATTAAAACTGTTGAAAGATTAACTGTTTTACAGAATATATAATGTGTGTTTTACAAATCCACTGAAGTGAAAATTTTCTGATATTAATACAGTAGTACCTCTTTAATCCACACTTCTTTATCCAATGACTTCCATAATCCACAGACTGGAATTTTCAACAGTTGCCAACTCTGCCTCATATCAGCAATATAAAAACATCAAAATACTAAAATCATGATTTAATAATAATATTAAAAAATGATTGTGATACACATGAAAGATATTTTAATTACTATTATTGTACTTATTCAGGTTACTGAAGCCATTATGTTTTATTAATATATAATATTGATGGACTATATAATCAATAAAATCACATGCATTTCTTAACATGTTAATAATATAAAATGTTTTAGTTATTTGTCGAAACCGTGTCTTCTTTTTCTTGTTTCTTCTAATTCTATGTCACGACTTGGTGCATTTATCGACACTTGGCAAATAATTCCATCATCTACTTTTAATTCATACAGAAACGCGTAATTAAAAGTAGATGATGGAATTATTTGCCAAGTGTCGATAAATGCACCAAGTCGTGACATAGAATTAGAAGAAACAAGAAAAAGAAGACACGGTTTCGACAAATAACTAAAACATTTTATATTATTAACATGTTAAGAAATGCATGTGATTTTATTGATTATATAGTCCATCAATATTATATATTAATAAAACATAATGGCTTCAGTAACCTGAATAAGTACAATAATAGTAATTAAAATATCTTTCATGTGTATCACAATCATTTTTTAATATTATTATTAAATCATGATTTTAGTATTTTGATGTTTTTATATTGCTGATATGAGGCAGAGTTGGCAACTGTTGAAAATTCCAGTCTGTGGATTATGGAAGTCATTGGATAAAGAAGTGTGGATTAAAGAGGTACTACTGTATTAATATCAGAAAATTTTCACTTCAGTGGATTTGTAAAACACACATTATATATTCTGTAAAACAGTTAATCTTTCAACAGTTTTAATAACTTAATTAGATCAAATAGTCTAAATTATACATTGTTTTAAATATTTTTCTAATGCTAAAGTGATATAAAAAGTTTTAAAATATATTTATCATTTAGTAATGTTTTTCATTGAAAAAGTACATATAATTATATAAGATAAATTCAGAAAATCACTTAGATGATTAAATAATGCAAAAATCTCTCATAAAGTTCCCTTATAGTATATATAATCCTTGTTCTCAAGGTAAAAAATTTATCTTTTGCTTTTTGAATATAAGATAAATTTTTTATTCAATTTAATTTTTATTTAAAGTTTTCTAATAAATTTTAATTGATAAGGGTTAATAATATAGAGGATTTTGAAATCAATTAAAAAATATGAATATTATTCTATTGCTTGATCAAATAATAATTTATAAAAGTCATTCTTAGATATTTGTTATTTCTAGTGTTGATATCAGTTTATACTGAAATTTTTCTAAA
The DNA here is from genome assembly GCF_000671375.1 of Centruroides sculpturatus. Classification (NCBI taxonomy): domain Eukaryota; kingdom Metazoa; phylum Arthropoda; class Arachnida; order Scorpiones; family Buthidae; genus Centruroides; species Centruroides sculpturatus. The sequence continues at coordinate 65,195 of NW_019385234.1, read as the reverse complement.
GATTGGAAAATTGATCTGAAAGTATTAATAGTAGAAAATTCTGTAACTTATAATAGTTAATACCTTATTTATATTTTAAAAAATTTATTTGATTTGTAACGGTATTCTTACTATTTGAATAAAATGTGTTGATTCCTAGTAAAGTAAGAAATACAAACTGTTAAACAATGTAAGAAATGAACAAGGAAGCAATTAGACTGGATAAAATTTAAAACAAAAAATGTTTAAATTAGTGTTTCTCAAACGGGATCCCGGTTGTTTTTCTAACCCGGGAAATATCCCGGGAAATCCCACAAATTTCTTAAAAATTCACTTTTTTTCTTATTTTGTGTTAAAGTTAAGAAATTTTGCAAATAAAAAGCATAAATATCTCATTCACTGTCAGAGTACATTTGTATTTATTAATTTTAAACCTACCTATTAGTTTTTTTAAATTTTTGCTCGTTATAGCATGTCACAAATGGTCAATAATCAATATATAGCTTATTTGTGGCATGACTATAAAAATTCTTTACTTGTCGGAACCTGTAATATCTGGAATAATTGTGCTTACGCTGTCTTGAGTTTTAACCATGCCCAGTAGCTTCAATAAATGCCTGACGCCAGATTGTGCAAATTGGGCAAGGATACAAACGAGTACAAAGTCTGCAAGTATGAAGTTTTTCTTCATAAACCTGATTATTAAAGCCAAATGAATTGCCGAATTATCGAGCTCTAAGCTTGATGCCGCTATTAAAGCAGCCAAGGTAGACAAATCAAGAATACTAGAGAGCGAAAGAAGTACTACAATCTCGAAAACGAACTCGAAATCTTCCAGGCTACAGGTGAAAAAACACATAATATCTGTCTTCTCTTAAATGCATTAAACACGATTCCAATCACATCAATTGAATCGGAAAGGGCATTCTCGGTAGCAAGACTTTTCATTACTAAAATAAGAATTAGAGTGAGTGATCGGAGTATTGATCATCTTTGCTTTTTAAAATCTTATAAAAGTTTACAATATTTTGTATTATATTTTTTTAAAAAAACGAAAATTACCTTCTAAGTTATAAGTTTGATCTAAGTTCAATTTTTAATTTTTAACTCAATTCAAAGCATTTTTGTTGTTATATGCAGTTTGTAGTAAACTTTAATAATTTTTTTTCTATTTGTGAAAATTTCTACGTAATTCAAAGGTAATTTTTATTATATATAAATTACATAGCATTATTAATATGATTTTGGATGATACAGAACTTTAAAATTACTTTAAAAAATGAAAAATAATTATATCACTTAATTTCAAGATATTTTGTATACCTTAAAAGTAATTGATTCTATCCCGGGAAACAGTTCATTTTTATCCCGGAATCCCGGGACAAGCAAAAGACCGGGAAATGAGAAACCCTAGTTTAAATACAACAAAAACTTTTAATGAATGAATGAATGAATGGTTGATGATTGTTTGTGGTCATCCTAAATGCCATCTTTGGTTCTACACTGAAAGTCTTTTGTAATCTAGAACCTGAAGATGGTATTTTTGGCTTGAATATGTGCATTCAGTGATTTCAGGAAAAATTGTAATGGCAGATGAAAGTCTACATTTAGCTTTTTCATCATAATGTTTTTTTAAAAAAAGAAGTTTTGTGTTTAAAGATGTTCTTGACTTTACAAATAGAAAAACTGTTCAAGACAGTCTTAAATAAATTGCACGTTGCAAAATAACTGATGACCATTGTATCATTATATAACCCACACATACTTTCAGACTGGCTTTTAATATATCTAATTCATGGATTATTTGCAAAACATTACATTAATTCACTAGAAAGTTTTTAAAGTTGTAAAATTAAACTTTTTCTTAAATAATAAGAGAAAATTATATGAAATGAGTATATTGTAAACATAATATGATTTCTAATTAGAGTATTCATAAATTAAATAATTTGTATAATTAAAATAATTTTGTTGAAGTCTTTAGAAATTTCTTGTGTAATTCTTTTAAAAGTAATGAAATGTAACTACTGTAAATAAATTTTTACATATAAATTGTTAACTAATATAATTTTCTCAGAATAATATAATATAATCTGAACAGCTAAGAAAATTTTGGCTTTATCTTTTATTAATAAATCTATTTTTCAAAGCAAAAAACAGATCTTAAGCACATTTATGAGAAAATGCAGTAAATACAATCATATATATATATATATATTGTATTAACCACTTCTATGTTTGTTATCTATGTAGCCAAAACAATATGACACAAAAATGTTTCAGTATGGGAGAATTTTTCAATAGAAAATTGCTTTGCGTGATTACCAAGCTATCAGAATTACATTGTGTGGAAGTTTATTATTAGGGGAAGTCAAATGAAAACAGGACACCATGCAAATAGAACTCAAGGAATGTGAAAGTTGGTCACACTAATGTTTACAGATGATACTGCAATCTGTGGGAAGGAGGACAGAACAGTGACAAACTAAACACACTCAAGAATACCTTTAAATATGCAGCCGTATTTATTAAATTCTAACGTTTTCGGTCATATTCAATGACCTTTCTCAAGAAAAAACCGAAAAAATCGAACTCCGAACTTGAATTAACGATACAAGCGTTTTTTCGGATACAAGCGATACAAGAAAAAACGCTTGTATCGTTAATTCAAGTTCGGAGTTCAATTTTTTCGGTTTTTTCTTGAGAAAGGTCATTGAATATGACCGAAAACGTTAGAATTTAATAAATACGGCTGCATATTTAAAGGTATTCTTGAGTGTGTTTAGTTAGTAAGAAATTGCAGTCTAGGATGAGTTGTTAGAACAGTGACAACTTGCACATACACTCATTATTTGTTTATTGTGCTCGAAGTAAGGTTAGCAATATGTGTATTCATCCAATATTAGAATTGAGGTGAGTAAAGGACAGAAGAGAGATATGGTTCATTTTTGACTGTAGAGAGTGTTGGAGGACAAGAGATTCATTGCTGCATGTCTTTTGTGTATGACAGACACTACATGTCACATGTACATGTGCTGGAGTGACATAAGAGATTTTGAGATGGATATGTGTCACTGTGAGATGATAGGCTTGTGCTCAGGATAGATTCATTGCATCATTACTCCTGATGTTATTGTGCAGGGTTATGGTCTAATCCAGGAAAATTAACAGATCACAGTGGAAAAACTTTGTGTTTTGGTGGGTATAAGCCATGGTTCCATAGAAGTAAGTAATTCAAGTGCAATAAAAAAACAATGAGAATGCATGTGCAGGTTGCCATCATGCTGTCCTCTTTCCCCCACAGATGGCAGTATCATTTGTAAACATCATGTTGCCAACTTTTGCATGCCTTGAGTTTTATGCATGGTAACCCATTTTCATTTGACTGACCCTAATACATTATTTCACTGAGAAGAAAGAAACAACAATTTATTTGAAATTGACTGCTGTTCTCTATATTTTTTAAGTCATATGATGAAAAAGAAACACAGGCATTTTATATTTTGTGAAATGTTCATTAATCAAGACAGAACAGTATATTATTTCTGTGTTTATCTTTGGTTAAAAATTTGAGTGCTAAACTTCTGTGCTTAATAACATGATTCTCTTTGTACTTGTTTTCTAAAGTGATTGAATGACTAAATTATGAAAATTTATACACTGGAAATTCTATATGAAAGAATTTTATTTATCAATTCTCCTTATTTTTAAATTCAAATAATAATTAATTTTTAAAGCATCTTTTAAAACAAAACTTTACTAATTTTTTTTTATAAATAAATATAAAATTGTAAAAAGATTGATTCTTGTAGACATTCCAGATGGATGGAAAATGATAAATGGAAAAATTATCTTTGTACAGTACATAAATGACAAACTAATGTCCAAAGTTCATTTTTATGTTTTTAGCATAAGTTAAACATATTGGAAGTTTCATTATAATATTTCTTTTTAATTACTTTCACAAAAATGTTTTTTTAATGAGTGATTTCCACATTGATTGATATTACACATGTAAATAAACATCCAAACCAACAACTACCTACAATTAACCATTAACCGGTGCAAAATTCTTTAAAATCGGCGAACGTTTTCGATTCCCCTCCTGGGATCTTCTTCAGGCTTACTTCTTTATAGCTTTCATTATAACCGAATTCTTTAATTCGAATGTTTTTGAAAAAACGTAACGTGCCATTTTTCGAAAAAATTTCCGAAAACGGAAGGAATCCACGTGTTATTTCAAATGTAATTTTCTACCAATGGGGAATCGTTGTGTGCATTACATCATAAAATTTATTTTATACAATATATTATGATTTATCGTCAATTAAAAATTGCCATGCTGCAGAGAGATTTATTTCTTCTTTGAAATTAATGCATGCAGATTTACGATCGGCTTTAAAGATTTCCAGTGCCTCCAAAGGTAGTTGTTGGTTTGGAGTATATACAACCCGGTGTGGTAAGAAAGCACATTAATTAAATAAACATCATTATTGTGGGGATCTTATTTCAACAGAATCTTAATGTGTATTCTCAATGGAATTTGAAAAATATATATAATGAGGTTATTTTTTCATTAAATTTATCTGAATGGGATTGTCATCTTTTGACATATAAAATTATTATTCTTTTCTTTTTAAAATTCTTATTCTGTTAATATATCTTGAAATGACTATCCATATATTCTCCTAATATGTCTAAAAATCTCATCAGTTTTGTCTAGTTTAAAATTAAAACAAAACTTGATATTTACCCGTTATATATGATGATTATGATTTTATTTATTTTGCTGATTTTCTTTCTCTAAAAAAATATGAATTTATACTTTTTAATTTTTTGTGTTTTATTCAAATTCAATTAACAAACTTTTTGAAACCAACATATTTTATTAGTTTATTTACTAATAAACTAATATAGTTGAAAGATAACTATTGAATATACTTTTTTCAAAAATAAGGACATTGGTCGTCTTAAGATAGAAATTTTTTTGAAGCAGTGTATTATTTTGAGAATAATTAACAGAGTTTTAAGAGATAATCTAGAGATAAAAATGTTATGGATAAAATGAACATTTATAACATTACTTATTTCTGTTTTGACTAATGAATTTTATAGTTCAGAATTAATTCTCCAGATATTAACAATAAATTTAATAATTTATTATTTAGTTAATTTTGTAGTTTGCTGGAATTGCAAGATGTAATTTATTAGTTAGTACATATATAGTTTCCAGTTAAGTCAATACAAGATTATGTAGTTAGTTTATTTTTTTTATTTTGGTGGATATGTACTGTACATATATATGAGATTGAAGTTAAAACTCTGAAAGTATTAAGAAACTATGGATTCTCAAATTATGTGAAGGTTACATTCTAAGTTAAATTTTACATAATATGAATAAAATTTTTTTGTCACTTAAGTTTATGTTTGGTGCATCAAAAGAGATAGTTGAAAAACAGCAAAAAAAGAAAATGTGTATATATTTTATATATATGTACTCTCAGGGATTCTGGAATGAATCCAATCGGATTGAAAAACCCTAGAAATTTTTCTGGGCCAAGATCCATGGATGTGTCAGGCCCTATCATTTCATCACTATTTAGCTGCCTCATTGTGGGCCTGGCTAAACAATGGATTTAATTTAACTTTGCTTCAAGATGCTCATGGAATGGATTTTCAAGTGGCCAATATTTTCTGAACAATATGATATGTAAATATTTTTATTAATAGAGAAAGAATAACTATGCTAAGCATATAATTTTGAATAATTTTTCCTGATTTTTTTAATGTATATTTCACAATATGTAATTTGAGAACCCACTGTACTAATTATTTAAGACATTATTAACAGATTACTTTTTAATATTATTTTTAATTTTATTACTATTGTATAAAACTATTTTCTCTGTAATTTAATAACTACAGAAATTATAAATCTTTATTTTATTTAATAAAGAGAAATAAGATTTTTTAAAATTTATTTAACAAATTAATTCTTTTATATGTTGTAACTATTATTTTAGTATATTTGTTATTTTTACTGTGATGATTTTAATGAAAGATATTTATTCATCTGAATTTTATTAATGAAACGTTGTGTTAGGAATTTTGAATAAACATGAATTTATTATTTTTTATATGCTTATTCCATTATTGTTTTGTTAATTTTGTTTCAATATATTTTTCAAATTATCTTAAACAAAATATTAACTTTTTATTTTAGTATTTTTTTTTTATATAAAACATTTTTAACTTTAAGATATTTTCTTAAGGCTGAAAATTTAATTTGATTTCAGTTAATTGAAGTTGAATAAATTGCTTTATATATGAAAAGATGTAATGTTAATTTTTTAATATTTTATACCTTAGGCACAAGAAGATGCTGAAATGTTGAGATCTTTAGTTGTACCTTTAGAAGAAGAAATAAAAGCCCTCAAAGATAAATTACGATCTACTGATGAACATCTGAGGATGTATGAGACTGCATTCTCTGGATTAGTTAAAGGTTTAGGATCTGATTCACTGGCTGAAATGTTAAAAGGAAAATCTCCTGCTGAAGTTGTTGGACATTTAGATGATAAAGTAAATAATTATATATATATATATTTTCAAATGTAATTTTCTACCAATGGGGAATCGTTGTGTGCATTACATCATAAAATTTATTTTATACAATATATTATGATTTATCGTCAATTAAAAATTGCCATGCTGCAGAGAGATTTATTTCTTCTTTGAAATTAATGCATGCAGATTTACGATCGGCTTTAAAGATTTCCAGTGCCTCCAAAGGTAGTTGTTGGTTTGGAGTATATACAACCCGGTGTGGTAAGAAAGCACATTAATTAAATAAACATCATTATTGTGGGGATCTTATTTCAACAGAATCTTAATGTGTATTCTCAATGGAATTTGAAAAATATATATAATGAGGTTATTTTTTCATTAAATTTATCTGAATGGGATTGTCATCTTTTGACATATAAAATTATTATTCTTTTCTTTTTAAAATTCTTATTCTGTTAATATATCTTGAAATGACTATCCATATATTCTCCTAATATGTCTAAAAATCTCATCAGTTTTGTCTAGTTTAAAATTAAAACAAAACTTGATATTTACCCGTTATATATGATGATTATGATTTTATTTATTTTGCTGATTTTCTTTCTCTAAAAAAATATGAATTTATACTTTTTAATTTTTTGTGTTTTATTCANATTATGATTTATCGTCAATTAAAAATTGCCATGCTGCAGAGAGATTTATTTCTTCTTTGAAATTAATGCATGCAGATTTACGATCGGCTTTAAAGATTTCCAGTGCCTCCAAAGGTAGTTGTTGGTTTGGAGTATATACAACCCGGTGTGGTAAGAAAGCACATTAATTAAATAAACATCATTATTGTGGGGATCTTATTTCAACAGAATCTTAATGTGTATTCTCAATGGAATTTGAAAAATATATATAATGAGGTTATTTTTTCATTAAATTTATCTGAATGGGATTGTCATCTTTTGACATATAAAATTATTATTCTTTTCTTTTTAAAATTCTTATTCTGTTAATATATCTTGAAATGACTATCCATATATTCTCCTAATATGTCTAAAAATCTCATCAGTTTTGTCTAGTTTAAAATTAAAACAAAACTTGATATTTACCTGTTATATATGATGATTATGATTTTATTTATTTTGCTGATTTTCTTTCTCTAAAAAAATATGAATTTATACTTTTTAATTTTTTGTGTTTTATTCAAATTCAATTAACAAACTTTTTGAAACCAACATATTTTATTAGTTTATTTACTAATAAACTAATATAGTTGAAAGATAACTATTGAATATACTTTTTTCAAAAATAAGGACATTGGTCGTCTTAAGATAGAAATTTTTTTGAAGCAGTGTATTATTTTGAGAATAATTAACAGAGTTTTAAGAGATAATCTAGAGATAAAAATGTTATGGATAAAATGAACATTTATAACATTACTTATTTCTGTTTTGACTAATGAATTTTATAGTTCAGAATTAATTCTCCAGATATTAACAATAAATTTAATAATTTATTATTTAGTTAATTTTGTAGTTTGCTGGAATTGCAAGATGTAATTTATTAGTTAGTACATATATAGTTTCCAGTTAAGTCAATACAAGATTATGTAGTTAGTTTATTTTTTTTATTTTGGTGGATATGTACTGTACATATATATGAGATTGAAGTTAAAACTCTGAAAGTATTAAGAAACTATGGATTCTCAAATTATGTGAAGGTTACATTCTAAGTTAAATTTTACATAATATGAATAAAATTTTTTTGTCACTTAAGTTTATGTTTGGTGCATCAAAAGAGATAGTTGAAAAACAGCAAAAAAAGAAAATGTGTATATATTTTATATATATGTACTCTCAGGGATTCTGGAATGAATCCAATCGGATTGAAAAACCCTAGAAATTTTTCTGGGCCAAGATCCATGGATGTGTCAGGCCCTATCATTTCATCACTATTTAGCTGCCTCATTGTGGGCCTGGCTAAACAATGGATTTAATTTAACTTTGCTTCAAGATGCTCATGGAATGGATTTTCAAGTGGCCAATATTTTCTGAACAATATGATATGTAAATATTTTTATTAATAGAGAAAGAATAACTATGCTAAGCATATAATTTTGAATAATTTTTCCTGATTTTTTTAATGTATATTTCACAATATGTAATTTGAGAACCCACTGTACTAATTATTTANAAAATTTCCTGGAAATTTGTGGACCCGTTCAAATTCGATTCCGGATCTCCCAGATTAAAAAAGTAATGTATTTAGTTAAAAGTAGCAAGTAACGAAAATTAAAAATTAGCCTAATCTGGCAACAAGCCCGACATGCATATTTGTACAGATTTATATTCCATACAGTATGGCCGTTATTGTTGACGTTCAGGTTTCAAGAAAAGTTCGAGTTTTGGAGCAAAATTACCTGGAAGAAAGTGTTCGGATTCCAAGTTTTCCGACTTTTGAAGCATTCGAGTTCCGAAATACCAATGTATATTTTATACCTTCAAATAATTATTCTTAATTGAAAAGAGCATTTTACTATACAAAAACATTTGATAGATACGTTGTATATAGATGGGCAAGACATTACTAAAATCGAGAGCATATATTTTAAATTAAACAAGTTAATTATATTTTTAGAAAATTGCCGTCCAGTATTGTGACAATGCGATCACAATAATTTTTTCTCGTTTAAAACTAACAAGTAAGTTAATCATAAACTCAAAAGATAGCAATAACCGTTTAAATGTTTTCTTAATATTTCCCCAATTATTTACCATAATTACATTTCATCAATTGTTCATGCTTAATTCTTTCTGTTCTGTGGGCATTAACACAGCCTTTTGCATGTACTGTACCTCGTGGGTTTGGCCATGTCAATAATGGAGTAGTCGAGTAATCAGAGACGAGTTTAACATACACGGGATGAACCACCTATGAAAAAAGATTTAACAACGAGAATTGCGTAACTTTATCGGCATTTATGAGTTTTTATTTTAAAAAACTTTATATTTTCATTAATTTATCTCAGACTTATTATTTAACTTTATTTTAAGCTCTTTTAAACTCACAATTTTTCTAAGAAACAGTAGATTACAAGATTGTACATTTATTACCTGATAAGTAGACAAAATTATCTTGCTTCTGATATTTTAATGTTGGCTCTTAATCACTTTGGAAAATTTTTAAAAAATTGCCAACCATTTTGCCAGTTTCAAATTTTTTTTCACCACTTCAAATTATTTATCACAACCAGTTTTACTTACTAATTAATGCAGGTGCTGGTAGCCTTATCAGCTTGGAGTCTGAAAAGCAAAAGTAACAACAGTGAGATGTCATTTAGAAATAGGAATCATTTTTGAATAGTTTTTTAAGGAATAATTCTGAATAATACATTTTATCACAATGCTCAAACAGTATTTCACAGGTTCTGTCATTTCAAAATTTTTGTGCAAGAAAACTGCCTTCTGCCTTCTGTTCTCAATGTTACTTCCTACTTTTCTGTCCAAACTTGTCATATGACATCATGACATTCCTAGGTATGTGGTGCACAGGAACATGACATTCTGCTGTTCTTCCTGAAGCATGCTTTGTGATTCAGTTTTACGCTGAATATTGAAATAAGCAGACTAGGGATTTTATTGCCAGTATTATATTTTTATCACCACTTTAGTAAAAATATTGCCAAGTGGCAATTTTGATGTTATGCAATGTCACCCCTGCTTAAGGCTAATTCTCACTAGTGGTTTTATCTGCACATTATTTCTGAGGCAGAGAAAAACTGCTTAGTGGTTTATATGTATTTATTTATATGTATGTATGTGTGTGTGTCTGAAAAACATTAACCTATAAGTCTTTAGAAGCATTATCCTGGATTTCTGTTCAACTCATAAATATGGATGATCATATTCAAGATACATATTTAGCATACCAATGTTTGTTTATTTTTACAATTGTCATTATATTAAAAAAAGAACAAAAAATAATTATAGCAGGTAGAGGATTATTACAAAATTAGGCTAAATTAAGATTTAAAAATGATTTAATCAGAGAGATAAGATTAAATAATTATGAAAGTTTTCAGGTAATTCAGTCAAAATAAGTCAATAGAAGTGTAGTAAAACAATAAATCAGTAAATTAAGTATTGTATTTATACCTATCCCTTGATTTGCACGGTACTCAATTTGCATGGTTTCACTTTTACACTGTTTTTAAATGAAAACAAAGAGTTTTTGAGACAGCTGTTGGTATCTGTTCGTGTGTTATTCTCATACAGATCTCAGGGGAAGACAGGTTTCTACTGTAAATCAGTTACTGTAAATACTCAAATACATCATGATTTTTCAATCCACTACACTATCTCTATAGATTGGGACCAAAAAATGGTCCAAAATATAAACTTTTATTAGGTGTAAAATTACAAAACTTGCTGAGGTCATAAATAACATCCAATAGAATGTAAATAAGCATTGTTTGAATTATTTCAAGCAACAAAATATTATGTATGCTTATTTAAATTAGCTCAAGTTATCTTGGGTCCAGACAGTTCCTGTTAAGAATAAGAAAGAAAACACCGAAGTGAATTCTAATAACAGGTGAAAAGAGTTTGCATTTTTAATAATTTATTTCATAATATTGTTGTAACTTGATGATCACTGATTTCATACCATCTAAAAGTAAATCAACTTTTATTAATGAAGTGGAAAATGTAGCCAACATCTCAGTTAGTGAAGCAGTACCTATGGGAAACATTGATGAATTTTCTGTTAGTGACTCATATAGTGATGTTACACCAGCCCTACCAAAGAAAAGGAGACTTCTAGCTTTACAAAGCTCTGAAGAAGAGTAAAGGCTGATTTTTATTTCTGTTTTTTAAATTATAGTTGTTATGAAGGTTATTTAAGTTTAAATTCTTTTATTGTTTTTATTTGCACACAACATTGTTAATTTGTTTGTTTTTTTTTTTACTTATTTCTTTTTATACCGTATTCGGTGTTAATTAATGTTTGTTTTTGATTTTCAAAAATAAATTGAAAAAGTACTGTACATATAAGCATTAAATTACCTTTAAAAATTAATGAACTCGTCCTTTTTTTCCTTTAATCCTTATCTCATTTTACGTGGTTATAAAGAGCATATCCTTGACTTTCCCTTGCCTTCTTTAGATCGATTTACATGGTTTCAGTTTAATTGAACATATCCTTCTATTTTGTATGAATTCAGTATCTCATTTTACACGGTTCAGTTTGCATGATTTTTCTAGGAACATATCTACTGTGTAAATTGAGGGATGAGTGTATTTGATTTTGTTATTGAAGTTATGTAAGACAGTGATGTTTTATAAGATATGATTTCCATAAGCTACATTTATAAAACTAATTAATTAATTAATTTATTTTTGAATTTTGAATTTATTTTGAACACAACAGGTAAGGCTCAGACGTACTAAAGATGACTATCCCTCACTTAAAACAAACCAAACAAACCTGCAAATCTAATATTAAATTAGTAATAGAAATTTAGTTTAGTAATATTTTATATTTTATGATTTTAATTTCCTTATTATTTTGCAGTTTTTATGTTCAACTTTTATATATATAACAATTTAACAGAATTATATCTTTTTAAAGCCATACAGTTACTTAGCTTAAAAAAAAAAAAAATATCACACTGAACTGATAAATTGGAATTGTATCTCTTATTTATTAAGAGATTAGAATTTTTATACAAAAATCCTTTTGAAAATGTATTTATTTTATCTTAGCTTCAGTCAAAAAATAGCTATTAAGTATAAAATTCTATGACACCGAAAATTTCAAGTTTTTTTTAATGTTAACTATAAATAGATTTCAAGTTTGAACTTAGATCCCAAGTTCAAATGTTTGATGTGATAATGAAATATAAAATATCTTCAAAAATGTTTAATGAAAACTTTCTAATCCAATAAAATTCAAAAAACATAATAAGAAATATGTTTTCTGAATTATATTGGACTATATTTTAGAAAGTTTGTCATTAAAAGTATAGTATTGATATTTACAAGCAAAATACTATTTATACATACAGAATCTAACTTTTTATTTATTTTCTTGATTAAATAAATAAATAAGTTACAAAATGCATCAAAAGTTTTAATTTAAAATATTTATTTTAATCACAAAAATATATTATATAAACTACACTTGTTTCATAAATTTAGAAAGTAGCAAAATCTGTTTTATGAATTTACGAACTCAATAATATATAGGTTACTTTACTTTACATATTTTGTTTAGTAATTTTGTGTTTAACACTTGCTATTGTGATTCTTGCTTCATTATAGGCAAATTTGAGTGCTAACAAAGGAAGAAAAAATTAAGATTTCTGAAAAAAGGTGATTGAGTAAATCAATAGAAGATATTGACAAAGATTTAAATATATCATAATCAGCTCTTTTAAAATGTTTGAAACAAATACATCAAGACAATGAAATCCTAACACCTACCTTTAGTCCCAAATTATTTAGCATTTAATTAATAATAATAATAATAATATCAATGTAGCCTGATATAATTCGGCAATCATTTGGCTTTAAAGAGATCAAAGTTAACAATTAATTAGAATATTAAAATTTCTTGAGAAGTCAGATTACAGAATATAGTCTCTTTATTATAGTAATGTGATTAGAATTTCTAATGGCAGAGTGAGACATTTTTTGTACTGGAATTAGCTTGTTTGCTGTTGTATGAGCTAAAGGAGTGTAACCTAGAACTTTTAGTATTTGAATACCTGGCACAAAATGAGAACTTTTTAGAATTGAATAGTTCTCATTTGATAATTCCATCTTTAATTGGAATCATCTAGAACTAATTTGAATGAAACTCAGTAACAAAATGTTTCTTATGTGTGTAATAAAAATGATTTTACTATTAAAATGAACGTAACTGGGGAATATTTACCTGGTATAGTTTAAGGTTAAAAAAATACTAACACTTTTTTAAAATGGGTAAACTGTCAAAACAGAAAAGATATTCAATATCATGCCATTTTGGTTTATACAGGTTTTACTGTATAACCTTTAAAATAAATGCTAAAAATATATTCTTATGTAAATTAATGTGTGTGTAAATTATGAAATAATTATATTTAACAGTTCAGATTTCTGTTTGTAAATTTGAAGCTTATTAAATATTAGTTTTTGCAGATTACAGTAGAGCATCGATTATCTGACCCCCAATTAACCGTCACCTCGGTTAACCGACTGTTCTAGTCGACAAATTCAAATGTCCGCTAGTGATGTGGCGCTACAATATTTGGCTATGTCTTGGCTACTTTAATAGTATTTTTACGTGTTTTAGCTGGCAACACTGGCTCGACCATGAAAGGGAGCCAGTATTTAAACGAGGCTTACTTTTCTAATTTTTAACGATACAATAGCGACAATTATTATTTTAAAAAACGTTTTGTTAGGCTTAACATCGATGAAAATTCAACGCAAGTAGGTTAATAGCGATACACTAATATACTAATTACATGAGATATACTAATATACTACACTAATAATGGATTTTTTCATACTTCCTGGTTATCCGTTTTTTCAGTTATCCGGCCAACCCCAGTCCCCAATCGAGTCGGATAATCGATGCTCTACTGTATTAATATTTTGTTACTGAATGTTTTAAATATTAAACATCATTTAACTCTAGTAGATAAATGTGGTAGCTTAAATATTGAACTTTACTGCTTATTATGTATGTGATTATTATTTTCTTTACATAAGAAAAGAAAATTTACAAGAATTTATCTAAAATAATTATTCTTTAACTATACCTTATATTTTTTAGTTAACTAGTTTAAGCCAAGGACTTCAAGCAGAAAAAGCTTCTAGAAGTGATTTAGAAATGTATGTTGCTGTCTTGAATACACAAAAGAGTGTAATGCAAGATGATATGGACAGAATAAAGAAAGAGTTACAAGAAGGTACATATCTTAAAATAAAGGTTTCAAATATACAATATGAACAAAATTTTGATATGCTTAGATATAATCATTGAAATTATTTTTTACGTAATTATCTGCACTACTAAAAGAATTTAATTTTATAATGTTATTGTATGGGTTTATTTTCAAACTGATTTTGTATAGTTAATATGTAAATAATTTAATAAAAGCTAAAAGTAACACAATTTGAGAGCTGAAAGAATTAACAGTTGCATTCATATAATTTAGTTAAGTCTAAATAGATTTTAAAAAGATAATGTTTTTTTATATTGTTTAGACAATTATTTCTGTCATTAGAATAACAAAATAAATTGATTCCAACAGTTTTATGTATAATTATTGTAGATGTGGAAATAGAGTAGAAAACTATAGAATTTTTTATGATGTGTGTGTGTATGTGTATATCATTGTCATTTATATTGCCATATGAGATATGAATCAAGTGATATATTTATGCACCAAGAAGCAATAGGAATCTTAAAATTTTTATTTACTCGATAAAGGAAGAATTCAATAAATTTATTTTTGCTATTTTACATAAATGGATAGTTTTATTACTAAACATACAAACAATGCATAGTTTACATACTGAAATATCTGGGATTTTCTTACTAAAGTATGTTATAGTCTAAACTTTTTCAAATTTTACTTTCTAAAATATTAGTTTATTGTTATTTATACAAATATTTTGAGTCTGCATACAAATTAAATGAAAATCAGAACAGTCATTGAACTACTATTAAACTTTCTTTCATTTACAATTTTTCTGGTTATTTTTAAAGAACTACTATCACAACACTTTTCATTCATTAGAACCTAATTTTAGATTTTGTTTGGTCATTCCCAGATTGTTCTTATCTAAAACTAAAGAGAAAGAAATAATTACTGTTGTAAAAAAATTTTTACAACAGTAATTTTTACAACAGTAAAATTTTTTGTATTAAAAAAATACTCTGCTTCTTGAATAATTAGAGCATTTTCATGTATTTCCTAGATTTAAATTTCATATATTTTAATATTTTTTTTCCTTACAGAAAATAAAGAAATTTGTTTAATTTTTAAATGAACAGGAATACTTAAAAATAAATTTTTAAAATATAATTAATTATAGATAGCATAATTACAGGTATGCCTCACCTTATGCCAGTAATTGGTTCCAGGAGAGGCAACTTAAGTCAAATTTACTTGTCTCTGAATTTAATTGTCACTAGGCTAAACCACAAATAACCATTCCCAGTTCTGTATTTTATTTATAAATGCATTTTTAATAATATATGGTTAATAAGAATCTATTTTAAGCTTACAAACAAATAAATTTTAGTTTTTAATATAGTACAGAGAAAAGTAACCTAAATTTACGAATACATGTATGTACATATTTGTAAATGTACATGTTTAGAATTTAGTGGTGTTTATAGTACATTGCAGACTCTTTATTTGTGAATGTGGTTTGCTCTAAGACATTATAAAATAAGATAATTTTGTAAGGTTGAATAACAAATACAGTTATTAAAATTATTTTGTGATAGTAGAAAATAAACTAATTTATGTTAAATTTACCAATATCGATTGGTGCTGACAACGCCAAACGGTAGATATTGGAACTACCATGGAAAATGCCAATATTGAGTTCTTGAAGAATGCTAAATAAGACAACACAGAGTCACAGATGTTTTCATACTTCATTCTCTAGGATTTATGATGATTGTATTAAACATTATTTGTAAATTATTTTAATATGACTTTATGTATTTTTAATGCTTTTCTAGTGATATTACAACTTAAATATTTGTGGCAGACAGATATAAAGTCGAATAAAATGACTTAAACTTGATTTTTATTTTTCCATGTATTTTTTTGACAAACGACATATAATTGAGAATGACGTAACTCGAAATGATGTAACTCAAGGTATACCTGTATAGATTACAGAAAATTTACTAAATTATTTATATCAATTTTTAAATTACTTCTAGTAAAATTGATTGCAGTATATTTGATGATAATGTACATCTAATTTGGATTGCAATTCCATGCATTATCATGTATTCCAATTTAAACTAAACAATAGTCTTTACTCTAGAAATCCAGAATAAAAATAAATTCTGAAAATTACACATTCTTTATAAAATAACTGTAAATTTATGAACTTAAAATAAGATTGTAACTTCAAAAATAATATCAAAATAATCAAGCTGAAATGTTCACTGAATAAAAAGATGAGAAAAACGAATAAAAAAATTGAACGGTTTAGCATATTATTATTTATATGTTTATAAATTATGATACAGTTTGTCAAGTACATTAAATCATAAATAATTATTAGCTTATTATTAAAATACTATTAATATATTATTAAATTATTGTATGTTTTTCTTAGGGTCAACATAAAAATGTTAAAAATTATTTCTTGGAACCAAAATTATCATGCATAGTATTATGTCATTAAAAAAGAAAAAATTTGTCTATTTATTTTTTATACACTTAACATTAAATTACTGAAAATACTGGATTAGAATTATTAGCATTGATTGAATTAAAATAAGAAAAAAACTTTAACGAAAATTTTACTTAGTTAAATTTTTGTACTACAGGTTTCATTACTTATTTCAAAAAATAAATAAATTGTTAAAAATATAAAATACAGAAATAACATAAATTTTAATCTGAAATGTTTTCAGATTCATTTGTCTTAATCATTTATGATAATACATCAGTTTGAAATAATTTAATGATATTTGTTGAAGAAAAATTAAAAAAAAGTTCTTTTAACAAAATTTAGAATTTATTGGTCAATATTTTTGTTTATTATTATAATTACTTTAAATACATAAATAACAAGTACACATTAAAATTAAAAATTTGTATTACTTTCTATCTCATAATGCTGTTAACACATATTTGTAAATAGTTTTGTGTTTGTATTATAAACTTACTATTCATTTAGAAAAATTTCATTAACCTTGCTGCATTATTCAAAAATAATAATAAGTGCATATATCCTAGCATTATGAATTACTTGTCATTACATTTGCTTATTTATTTAATATCTCTTTGATGCTAGAAAGAAATTTCATATTGTTTTTTAATCAAAGTAATTGTATTAAATTTTATATTAAATCGAATTAAAACTAAAATTTCATAATAGACTTCTTGTATCTAGAATAGATTGTTTAAAAAATTGTAGAACGCTCAAAATTTTGATCATGAACAATGAAATAGCTTTCTTTAGATTTAGATTGATTTTTCAAAATATGAAAATAATTGATAAAAATTATAGGATTTTTATATATTTGGTATGATGATGACTTTTGGCTCATTCAATCAATATACAGGCTGTCTTCATTTTATGCTGGCGATGCATTTTTGGAAGAGGAGGCATAAACAAAATTGGCACACAATAAATTATTTTATTATAGAACACATCCCTATTTATTCTATAATAAAAAAATTATATATATTATTTTATCATTTTTTCAATGAAAACATTATGTTTACTACTGAAAAATTCTTACAAATACATAATAATAATAATAAATTTACATAGACATAATCAAGTAGCAAATATAATACACCAAGAGCTTGCAAAGAAACCCAAATTATTAGACATCCACAAACCATACTACAAATACATTCCACAGACAGTATTGGAAAACAACACACACACAATGTATTATGACAGAGATGAAACAATCACAGATAAAACAATTTACCACAACAGACCAGACATCACACTCATTAACAAACACAATAAAATCACATACATTATAGACGTATCATATCCATTCCAAACACTCACAATGTACAAAATGCATGCAGTGGAAAAATCAGCAAGTACACAGAACTTGCCCAGGAAATAAGGCATCTGTGGAGAATGGAAAGGGTGCTTATTGTACCTATTGTTCTCTCTTGTACAGGTGNTTCTCATGTATTTGTAAATAGTTTTGTGTTTGTATTATAAACTTACTATTCATTTAGAAAAATTTCATTAACCTTGCTGCATTATTCAAAAATAATAATAAGTGCATATATCCTAGCATTATGAATTACTTGTCATTACATTTGCTTATTTATTTAATATCTCTTTGATGCTAGAAAGAAATTTCATATTGTTTTTTAATCAAAGTAATTGTATTAAATTTTATATTAAATCGAATTAAAACTAAAATTTCATAATAGACTTCTTGTATCTAGAATAGATTGTTTAAAAAATTGTAGAACGCTCAAAATTTTGATCATGAACAATGAAATAACTTTCTTTAGATTTAGATTGATTTTTCAAAATATGAAAATAATTGATAAAAATTATAGGATTTTTATATATTTGGTATGATGATGACTTTTGGCTCATTCAATCAATATACAGGCTGTCTTCATTTTATGCTGGCGATGCATTTTTGGAAGAGGAGGCATAAACAAAATTGGCACACAATAAATTATTTTATTATAGAACACATCCCTATTTATTCTATAATAAAAAAATTATATATATTATTTTATCATTTTTTCAATGAAAACATTATGTTTACTACTGAAAAATTCTTACAAATACATAATAATAATAATAAATTTACATAGACATAATCAAGTAGCAAATATAATACACCAAGAGCTTGCAAAGAAACCCAAATTATTAGACATCCACAAACCATACTACAAATACATTCCACAGACAGTATTGGAAAACAACACACACACAATGTATTATGACAGAGATGAAACAATCACAGATAAAACAATTTACCACAACAGACCAGACATCACACTCATTAACAAACACAATAAAATCACATACATTATAGACGTATCATATCCATTCCAAACACTCACAATGTACAAAATGCATGCAGTGGAAAAATCAGCAAGTACACAGAACTTGCCCAGGAAATAAGGCATCTGTGGAGGATGGATAGGGTAGTTATTGTACCTATTGTTCTCTCTTGTACAGGTGTGATACCACACACTACACAAAAGCCTGGGAACATTACAATTGAATAGAAATATATACATTACACTACAGAAGGCCACTATATTGAATACATGACACATTGTTAGGAAATTCCTGAATACAGACGTTGACATGCTTATTTAATTTCAGTTTTTGGTTGCTATGCCTTGACTCTGGTCCAGCATAGTACACAGCCACCAGTATCAACTGAGTATAACCCACTAAATACTGTATAATAATAATACATAAATTATAATTTAGTTATTTATAACCAAAAATGATGATGCAGTTTTTATGCCACTACTGTATTGATCTCCTATAGCATTACCACTAGATGCAACTTCATTTCTATGATTACAGTTCTGGTTGAGGGTCATCTATTAATAATGGGCAAGGCTGTGGATTGTGTATCTTTGTAAAATATGAATCCAAAGTTTGTTGTGTCTTTCTTTTCCTCTCAAGAATTTTGTAATAAGTTGTTGAGGCTTCATTTTAACTCAACCTCACAAAGTCAGGATTGATTTGGCAACACTCTTCAATCAATAAATTGTCATTAACAAGAAATTTTTTAATGGTATCAGTTGTTATTTTTTAAAATTATGGATTGATATGACTTCTTGACAACTTGGATATTTGGATTCACTAATTTCTTTTATTTGATATGGCTGTTCTTTTTTTCTATTTTCATTATTATACATTAAATTCACTTTAAAATGGTGAATTTTAAAGTGACACTGTTTAGAACCACTATTAATATGATGATATGTTTAAAAATAATATCTGATAGACATATTTCAGAAATATAAGTTTGAAAAGATATCTGAAATCCTCTGTCAATTGATGTAATCACTTTTCACGTAGTTCCCATTCATAGCAACGTGCGCCAATGTGAAATGACTTGTTCAAACCCGTCCCTGTAAAAGTTGGAAATCTTAAGAAATCACTTTTGCACCTGCATCTGAAGAGAATTAACATTGCCCTCGAGATGTTCCTTAAGCTTTAAGAACAAGAAAAAATTGCAAGTTGAAAGTTCTGGGCTTTATGATGGATGGGGTAAAATGCCATCAAATCAAAGCTTCTCTATTGCTGTGCATGTTTGTTTGCACATGTGAGGTCAAGCACTGCCATCAATTGCCATCTTTTCAGAACATCCCTTATGTAGCCTTCACTTCAGATTTTTTAGGGTGACAACATAGCATTCTGTGTTGAGTCATCATGATCCAGAAAGTCAAGATGAATGATGTCATTGCAGTCCCAGAAAACAGTAATTGTAACTTTTCTCACTGAGGGAACTGCTTTGAATTTATTTGCTTGAGGTGAATTCTTATGTCTGTACAGTCGACCCCCCCCCCTATAATTACGGTCTCTATAATTACGATTCCTATAAAACTACGAAAAAATATACGTATTTTGGAAATGTTGAGTCGGATTAGTGTAGAATCGATTAATTTTATGGAAGAAAACCTTTCAATCAGCCGTAGTCCGTAAACTTGACACGTGTCGGGCTGTGATTGGAACGACTTGTAAGAAATCGGATTCCTAATAAATTGGAACGTATCTATATCTTATAGGGGGGGGTCGACTGTACTCCATGGAATGATGTTTCATTTCAGGGTCATAGTAGTGTGCTCAGGATTCATTGCCAGTCATAATTCTGTGGAGATTGAGATGAGATGGAGATGAAATGAAAGACCAGTAAAAGGAAATTTTTGTAAAATTCTTGGCTGGCTGTGACACAGATGATGTCATCATCATCATCTGTGTCATAGCCAGCCAAGAATTTTACAAAAATTTCCTTTTACTGGTCTTTCATTTCATCAATAAGGCATTGGGTCAACCAATGCATATAAACTTTCTTATATTGCAGTGTGTTCTGGATAATGTGATAAACTCTTATGTGAAATGCGCAAAATTTCTGTAATATCTGTCTGCCTGCATCATTGATTCTCATGAACCAATCCATCAGTATCTGTCTGCACATAGCAAAGGCAGATAGCCATCTGTCTTTGCTATGTGCAGACAGACACTGGTCATTCATTGCATACTTGATCATAAGTATGCAATGAATGACCATGTCTTACAAATTAAGATTCATTTCAGCAGGATTCTTGTCTTTCACAGCCCTTACCCATCTCCTAATTGTACTGAGAATAATGCATGCATCTTCATACATGACACTCAAGTGTCAATGGATGTCAGTCTGAATCAACAAGCTATTATCAAATTGCTTACTACAGAGAGTGTACTCTCTGTAGTAAGCGATTTGATAATAGCTTGTTGTTTTAATCATACATCCATGTAAGTTGCCATTTCAGATCGTCAATGTGCAAGCATGTAGTTGCTGGGAATTGCCACTAGATAGACCTGTGTACCAAGAATCAAGGTAAATCCAAACCACTTTTGACACAATTTGTCCCATCATAAAAGTTATGAGAGTGGAGACACAAGGAGATACTTTTTGATACAGACACATAATATTAAAGTAAAGTTGCTACTAGCATTACCATCAGGCATGAAAAAAATATATTTGCATTTAGCAGTTTGAAAAAATATTCTACACATTCTGGAAGGAATTTTTTAAAAGCATTTTTGAGAAAATTTAAATTTATCACACTTATCAACCAGTGTAAATCAAATTGGTTTAAAATGAAAACAGCCTGTAATTGTAATTTTATTAAATTTCAAAAACTTATTTTTGTATATTATAATAAAAATTATATATTTTTTAGTTTGTGAACTGTTAGAAAAGGAAAAAAGAGAGCATGCATCGTTAAAACGTACTTGGCAAATGGCTAATGATCAATTTCTAGAAGCACAGAGGCTCCAGTTTATGGATATGCGGCGAATGCAGAGTGTTTTGACTGCTGAACAGCAGCGTCAAGTTGCTGAAATGCAACGTAAAGATGCAGAAATAATGGATCAGGAAAGAAGATTATCACGTTTACAAATTCCACATCAACTTGAATCTCAAGATAAACCAGAGCCTGGTAATAATTTTTAACTTGTAATGAAAAATAAATTTAATATAATTTTAATTTTATGATTATTACTTAAATTAAATATTAATCAACAAATATTTTAAATTAAGTAAATATGTTCATTTGTTGTGAAACCATGTTGTAATGTTTTCTTTAGAAGTGTTGAACACTAGATCGTGTTTTTAAAACAATTACATGGCTTATTCTCAACCTTTTATTTAGTCAACTAAATAAAAGTATCTAGTATTCAACACTTCTAAAAAAACATTTTTTTAAGTAAATATTTTAAACAAATTATGTAAAAATATATTATATATTTTCTAGGTACACCTTTATCTACGAAGTTCGCTCGAAGAACAATGTCACCTATGATGCATCGTCGATTTTGTTCTGCTGATAGCAAATCTGTAGATTTGTTAGATTCTTTAATATCAAATTCAAATGTAAGTCTATAAATAATTATATGTATTATTTATCAGTTGGTTACAAATATATACAGTACAGTATTCAAAAATATGTCACAAAGCTTCAGTATATGATTTATCAAGAAATCTAATAAAAAATAGAGAGATTTTTTTTATTGTGAATGATAATTTTCAAATGTGGCTAGGGCTAAATAATATAAATATGGATAATATAATATAAATAAGAAATATGGAAAACATATTTCTTTGTGTAGCACTAACAACATTTTATGGATGTTTAATTATATTATTTGAAGAAATTGATGAACTTTATTCAAATTTAAATTAATATTAGTATATATTAAATTTCATTTTTAGAATCTAACTTTATTTCAGTTAAATATAGAGTTAATTGTCACATAAACTTGTTTGAACATCAATTATATAAATTACTGAAACAAGACAAACAATACAGTGCTCTTATAAGTGCATGTCCACACATTTGCTATTTACCTTTCATCAAACTATTTGTCAAACTTTTATCACATAGTGAGCACAAATGTACACACATTTGATTATTTGTCAGCAAGCATCAGTTCATTGCTGGAACAATAAATGTTCATCAAAGATCTAGAAAGTGGACAATTCTCAAACAATAAATTGTGCCACTTCAATGAGTAGTTCATATCTGTTAATGAAAAAAGCCTAAAAGAAACTAAAGCAGAAAAATGTGAATGTAAAAACAATAAAGAAATTTTTTGAAAAAATAACACACTAAAACTGTATTGCAAAAAAAGGTTAGAAAAAACTACATAGAAAAAAATAAATATATTAACTATAAACTAAATTCAAAAATAAAAGATTAGATCTAGTTTTAAAAAGAATAAAATAGCAATACTGATGACAAAAACAACAAAATACATGAGTGTGTGTGGAAGATTGACACAAATGTACAGAAGCAAATATTCATCTCCTTTGATTCTGCACAATTTACCAACAAGAATTAGTAAATGGCAAACACTGAACATTTATTGCAAGTAAACCATTCATGCTACTCAGTATTCACCAAATGTTTGCTTGAGATTCAGTGAAGGGTAAATGTGTGGACACATTCTAAGCCAAAACAAACTGGCACACATAAGAGCATGTTCTTATAAGTGAAGGACGTGTGTTTCAAAAATGAAAACAAGTAATTTTCATAAATCCTGAACTGCACATTGGGGTATATATAACAAAAAATGGACTCACACGAACATTTAACTGGTGCGTAATAAGTAAAATATAATAAATCCAAACATTTTCAGAACCCCTTTCAGGTTCTTTGTCAGGTAAATTAGCTGGATAAAAAGAATAACGAATATGAGAATTTTTGAACAAAATCAAACAATGTAAATTTCAAATGTCCAGTTCCTTTGCATATCAGTTCATGTGACATGTTTAAAAATGTTCTAACTTAGCCATCAATGTCCAAAACAGTTGTCAATAACAAGTCAAAAATATTATAACCATAACATAAGGGTACGTGTTCTCACATTTTCTTTGAAATTAAGAATATAATGTTAAGTTTGTAGTAAAGTCTGCCAGGCCATTGAAAGACCAATCTCGTCCTTCGAATTAACGCAGGAGGATTGTTGTATGCTTTAAAAATCTCCATTGCTTCCAACCATTTGAGGTGCTCAAGATGTGGAGTGGTGACTATTACTTTTGCTCCTGAGAAGTCTGCCACAATTTCAGGATCCGTGGCATATGTGGAGAGTGAGGTTTTCATTTAACATCTTTTAATCTGACTCCCATTGAACGTTTTGTTGATCCTATGTACACCATATTTCTATCAAATTGGTTGTCCATAATAGGAACCCTATAGATGCCTGTAATCTGTCGATGTTAGATGGGTTGCAACGGGAAAGACCCGTCTAACATCGACAGATTACTGGGTGGATATACAATACAATAGATGTACAACCTTGCTCTCCACATACGCCACTGATCTCGAAATTGTGGCAGACTTCACAGGAGCAAAATTAATAGTCACCACCACCCACACCTTGAGCATTTCAAATGGTTGGAAGCAATGGAGATTTTTAAAGCATACAACACATCCTCCTGCGTTAATTTGAAGGACGAGATTGGTCTTTCAATGGCCTGGCAAACTTTACTACAAACTTAACATTATATTCTTAATTTCAAAGAAAATGCAGGAACATATATCCTTATGTTATGGTTATTACATCTCATACATGTGTAAATTTATTTTTGTTGTGTGATTTTTGATTTGTTATTGACAACTGTTTTGGACATTGATGGCTAAGTTAGAACATTTTTAAACATGTCACATGAACTGATGCACAGAGGAACTGGACATTTGAAATTTACATATTTACATTGTTCGATTTTGTTCAAAAATTCTCATATTCGTTATTCTTTTTAGAAGATCCAGCGGATTTACTGAAAACATTTGGATTTATTACATTTTACTTATTATGCATCAGTTAAAGGTTCATGCGAGTCCTTTTTCTTTTCTTTTGGTTTTTTCTTTCTTTCTTTCTTTTTTTTTTTTTAAAGTAATTTTCATATAAGAACATGCTCTTATTTGTATATGAATCTTTCACGTTTTCATGTGGTTCAGTAAGGTAGCTGTCACAGTGTCAAAGTTATTTCTCATTTTTTGAATTTTTAAAAAATTAAATTATAATGGTGTAAAAATGTTCATTACTTTCTTGACAACTGTATTTTTTTTAAACTTAGTTATTTGACAATATGCACTGAAATCAATAACTGGTATGAAATAAAAATAAACAACAAAAAACTAATGTTTTCTAACTCCTTCCAAGTTGTTCTTCAGGTTTTCCAATGGTAAATAGAAGGAATGTTGAAAATCTGTTTTATTTTACCATTGGGAAACCTGAAGAAGAACTCAGAAGGAGTTAGAAAACATAGTTTTTTGTTGTTTATTTTTATTTCACATTGATTATTGGTTTCAGTGCATGTTATTAACTTTATCCTGGTGTGGTATGTAGTTATTTGCTTAAGTTTTTATTTAAAGAGTTTATTATTATTACACATTGCTTTATTCTTGTTATTACATACATTATAGAAATGTCAGAGTGCACCTGAAGGGTTAAGTGAAACAGGATTAGATATATTTCAAGCATCATCTAGAAGCAATACTTTGCATTTACCTACATCATGTACATACTGTAAAGAAGAAAATCTTTGGCGTTCTGTTTCTCTTAATGGACTTACAGAGAAAAGACTTGAACATAAAAGAAGTCAAGAAAGTGAGATAAGAGCTGAAACTCGTTCACTCTCTGGTTTGGAAGATGGATCATCTAGCCCATGGAGTCCAAAAAAATTACCTAGTCTAACACAGGATCAGCTTAAAGCTCTTTCTGGTTAGTTCAATGAAAATTTTTATCAAATTATTTCTGTACAGAGAAAAATATCTGACATTGTATATTTATAATATCTTCACAGATATTACACCAGAACTTGAAGCAAGAAAATCTCTTTTGGATAATGCAAGAGCAGAAATGGAATCTTTTTCACTAGTAGGGAAAAGATTAGTAAGTGAAAAAGAATGGCAGCTTTTAGAGGAAGAGGTGATGGAAGGTTCTAATAAAATAATATATTATTAAAAGTGAATTTAATCTTTTAACTGCATTATTTTGTTTTATTAATTTAATTACTTGAACCAAAATGATTAATGATTTTTAGAAATTTGTTTTTATTAATACATTTTTATCCGGTTTTAAACATGAATATAAAAATATTTTGACTTTTTTTTCTTTAGTGTATCACTAATCTTTAGATGTATCACTAATTTTATTTATTTTGACTTAAGTAAATTGCAACAGAAAAATGCAGTTTTTTTAACACAACATTGTTTTGGTATTAAAAGAACACAAAATATTTGTGTTTTTTTAAATTTAGTTATATCAAGGTTATTTTCACATGACTTAAAAAACAAATGTATAATGTAAAGATAAATGCATAGGCAATGGTTCATAGTTAAGCTACCTGTGAAATTTTAAGAATCTTATGAAAGTATTATATGATTGGGCAAAACTTTTCTTGACTTTAATGTTCTATAATTTTTACTCATAGTTATAAATTACTCCAGTTTTGATAGCCTAGAGAATCAATTCTGCCAGATCTTGCTAGAAATGATGCCTGAGGATATTGGTGGTCAGAATTGTGGAAAATCTTCCCAAATGCCATAAAAAGAGTTTGTCATAAATTTCCTTATTATCTTTTAACTGATAAGACCTTAAAACCATTATAAGATGGCTTAACAGTTAAAAATTAAAGACAAATTACTGAAAATGTCCATCTTAAATCACAAAAAAGTGTCGAGAATTCAAGGTGTCCAAGATCAGAGTATCATTTACATGTAAAAGTATTTGAATTTGTCTATGTGAAAGTCTTCAAAATATAGGGGTGTCCAAATTAGGTTTTATTATATTTTAATTCTGTCAATTCAGTTTAGTTTATCTATATTATTAATAATTTATTTTTTAGATAAAATTTTTGCTTCCAAAATTCTTTAGACGTAAATTTGAGAAAAATTAATTTTTCAAATATTGAAGTTTTGATATTCTCTTGTTAGTAGATCAAATTTTGATATAAACATATTAATTTGTTTTTTAATGATATAGATATTTTATTTGCATTTGATTCTTACTTTATGTTACATGAAACATTTTGTTTTTATTTAGTTCTAAATTTTTTACTTATCCACTAGTTTAGTTCTTTGATCCATAAATATTTTTTATTTATTTTGTCTGTATTTATAAAATGATGCGGTAGCTAAGAGCAATATTAAATTATCACAAAATAAAGTTCTGAATAAAGTTATCACATCATGTATTAAAACCATTGTATCTTACTGTGATGCACTTATTAAATGCTTTTGTTGGATTACATTTAAGAAAAAGGATGGCTTGAACAATGAGATGAAGATTAAATGAAACTAACATGACTGCAAGTTAGTCCACAAATAGCTCACTTTTCACCAAGGCACATTGAGTTGCCAGGCTACGGTTTACCAGTGAGCATAGTGACTATGCCATGTTGTGTTTCCTGATGACTCCTGATTTACTTTCCACACTCTTGATGGATGGCAAAAAGTTTGGAGACACCCAGGAGAGCTGTATGAAGAATGCAGTATTACTCCCAGAGTAGCCCATGGGCAGGCATAACATTGGGGGCATATACTGACCTGTGCATCATACATTAGGGGTGACTAATTGCAGATGTTACACATGAGATGTTCTCAGAGTATTTGATGCCATTTGCATCATATTCTGTTTCTGCACAATAATGCTAGACTTCGTGCTTTACACATTACACATTGAACAAAGTTGATACAGGTATACCTCGCCTTACATCAGTAATTGGTTCCAGGAGAGGCGACGTAAGTCGAATTTACTTGTCTCCGAATCTACTTGTCACTAGGCTAAACCATAAATTACTATTTCCGGTTCTGTATTTTATTTATTAATGCATTTTTAATAAAATATGGTTAATAAGGATCTATTTTAAGCTTACAAACAAATAAATTTTAGTTTTTAATATAGTACAGAAAAAAGTAATCTAAATTTACGAATGCATGTACTGTAAATACAGTACATACTTGTAAATGTATATATTTTAATACAATTTTATGTGCTTTAAACACTTTTCTAGTGATATTACGACTTCAATATTTGTGGGTAAAATGACTTAAACTTGATTTTTATTTTTCCATATACTTTTTGGACAAACGACGTATAATCGGGAACGAGGTAACTCGAAACGACGTAAGTCGAGGTATACCTGTATTAATGTTATCTCCTTGTCAGCATGAAGTCCTGACCTTAATCCCATGAAGTCCCTTCATCAAGCATGTATGGAACATGTGGGGACACAGCTTTAAAACCATTTAAAAACTGTCCTCTGACATTATAGAGCTTGAGAACTTCAAAAAAGTAGAACATCTCACAAGATATTGCAAATGAGATTAGATCAATGCCATGTGTCTCAATAAGGTGCAGAAGGAACAATGAGGCATAACAGGTTTTTAAACACATTTTTTCTAATTAATATGCCCTTAGTTGTCATGAAATAAAGCATCTTTTTCATCTTTCCCTTTTATTTTTTTCTATCACAATAAATTCTAGCTTCATACATTAAAATTAATAATATAATATGATCAAATAATTGAATATTAATTTAACTTGAGAGTTGGTGTCAAGTTTTACATATTTTTAGAGCAAATAACATTTCTTCTGTAAATGTATGAATGAATAATTCACTTGAATATTTTCTTAAACTTAATTGGATATACAGTGGGTGATTGGTTAATGAACAAATCGGATAACAAACACTTTTGCAAAAGATTTTTATGTTCAGATAATGAACACCTCACAGAACAAACACAAGAAGAAGCAACATAAAATAATGAATACTGATTGGTCTTCTCTTGTCTTCAGGCAACAATTCAAAACTTTTCGGAGTGTGAGAGATGTCGACATCAACGCTCAACCTGGTATATACTAATTGGATAGTATTCCCCTGAACTTTGAAACTCTTCCTTGTAATTCCAGTTTTTTTATTTTTCTGACAGAAACAATTCTTTTATAGTATTCATGAGACTGTTGGGCGAGCACTCATTAAGTTTTGTGTCAGTTTTTATTTTCGAAAAGTGAGAGTATAATAGCAAAGATAGAGAGTGGGCAGAAGATGTCTGATGTTGCTGGGCAGTATGGCTTGAACAGGTCTACAGTAGGCTGCAGTTCAATCTTATCTAAGAAAGACACAGTATAATCAAGAAGACTCAAGCAGCTAAAGAAGTAACAAAAATCACATCTGAGAAATAAAGAACATTGAAGAAGCTCATAATAGAACACCTGACGACATCTGAAACAGATCTGACGACAGAAGAATGCCAAAAACGCTTGAATGAAGGACACCAAGAGACTCGATGAGATATATATTCTTCTGAAAAAGAGGATTAATGCCAATATCTGCTATTAAACATCTTTTGAAGAAGTGGGAGGATGTCAGAACAATGCTCTTAGAATGGCATCCAAAGCAAGTTGAGGTTAATAGGCTTAGGGAACTCTACAATTACAATGCTATTAATTACTTCTGAAAAATCCTGAAGAAGAAAGAAAAGCAATTGACATTAGACAGATTCTTTAACTCTCACAAACAGAAAAAACATAACTAATAAAAATGCAAGACAGTGTATATATGTATTTTTATTATTACATATAACTAAAACGTAGTAAGAAAGTATATAATTTTTATTTTTGGAAGTCTCCAGAACAGATTAATCAGATTCCCATAAAAACCTATGGTAAACTGATAATCAGTTAATGAACAATTTTGATAGCGAACAAAGTCTTGAAATGGATTATGTTCATTAACCAATCACCCACTGTATAATAATTGATTTCTTGAGCAATTTGATTTTTTAAATTATTTAGAGAAAAACCAAATATTAAGAAATCACTATTGCATGCAAAATAAATTTTCAAAGTTATTTTGAATAAATTTACAATTAGAATATTATGCTGCCAAATTTTTATTTTATCTTGTAATTGTATACTTTCTATAATGTTATAATTCTTTATATTTGCTTGTTTAGTGATCAGTTATAAAAGTGATATATAATAGATATTAATTGTATGTATTAGTTTGACATATGATTAAATACAGTTTTACAGACAGATTTTTTTTAAACTGAAAGATAAATGTGTAATTTTAATATGAATAAGCATTAGAGTCAATATTGTAGATTAAATCTGAATAACTTTTTAACTGCTTATATGATGCCAAATATCATGAATAAGTCTGAATAGGAGTGTAGCACAGTCAATTTGCATTCATCTTTAAATGAAGTAATATAGCTTTTAAAGTATATTCATGCTAACTACAACAACTTTATTTATTTATTTGAAAAAAATAATACTTTTTATTTAAAGTTGTTATAATTAGCATGAATATATTTTAAAAGATAGATACTTATTTAAATATTAATGCAAATTGACTGTGCTAGATCCAGTTCAGATTTATTCATGATATTTGACATGACATAAGCAGTTAAAAGGTTATTCTGAATTAATTTCACATAATTTATGAATTTTATATGTGAATAGTATCAGATTTAATCTACAATATTGACTTTAATGCCTATTCATATTAAAATTACACATTTACCTTTCAGTTTTAAAAAAAATCTGTCTGTAAAACTATATTGAATTATATGTTAAATGAATGCATATATATTGTACAATACAATTTTAAATAAAAATGGCTTTTATAGTGTATTTTAAAATTTATTAATAGGTGAGAAGAGCTAGAGAAAAATTGGGGCAGCCATGTCAAATGTGTAGCAATTATGAATTACAATTACAGCAACTACAAAGAGCAGAACAAGAACAGAAAAGAAAAATGTCTACTCTACAGCAAGTACAAGAAAGGTATAAAGAAGAATTGACAAAACAACAGACATATTGTCAAGAAATGGAACAAAAATTTAATGACATGGCACAGGATTCACGCAATCAGGTTTAGTATTGAAGTTAAAAAATTGTCATTCAAAATTTTTATATTGTTAGTTTAACTTTTTCCTGGGTAATTAATAATAACTTTGTTTTTGATGATGATTGTGTAAATCTATATTTATTATAATTAATAAGTAACTATTATTGTTACTTAAGTATAAATTAACACCACAAAACACATTCTTAAACTAATTAAAATATAACAAGTTATTAATAAGATGAATAAACTAAATACTTTAAAGGTTACAAAGATTTTTCATATATCTATATTATATATCATATATTATATATACCTTGTTACTAATTAAAGTTTATCGTTCAAAAATAGATATAAAAATTAAATAATTAATTGGTAATTACTCTATGTAGAATGTTTATGCTGTTTATGTTTATGCTTTCATGAAGAATATTTAATTAAAATTTTATAAAAATACAGTGTGTCTACAATGAAACAAACTAATTTTGAATGCTAACAATTCAGCAAATGAAATAATTTCAGTTAGCTTTTTCTGCAAAAATAGTGTCACTGCAGGAGAAGGTTCAGGTGGTTGTGTGGTTTGCAGAGTTTAAGTCCATTGTTGTGAGGTAAAAGAACTTTTTCCATGCTTATTAGAAAGCAGCACCAGTTGCCATAAAGCTTAGTACAAGAAATTTCAAGAGATTTGAAGCATAATGAAACAGCATGGAGCCAGTCAGAAATCTGTCTCTGAAGGTACAGTTGAGAGCATTTGTGTAGATTGTGCAGGAACTGCAGATTCCACATGCAACTGCACAAAATGGTTCTAACTTTATGTGCAGTTGCATATGGAATCTCCAGTTCCTAGGAAGATTTGTTGAATTGACTTCAGACAAATGACAAATTGCTTGGCAGATGTTCTCAACTGCAACTTCAGAGAGACATTTGTGGCTACCTTCGTGCTATTTCATCATACTTTCAATCTCCAGAAATTTTTTGTACACTGCTTTTATCCTCTTGGCATCTACTGCTTTCAGATAAGCATGGCAAAAAATTTTTTTCATCATAACAATGGACCTAAAACTTTGCAAACCACATGACAATCTGAATCTTCTCTCACTGTTACACCATTTTTGCAGAAAAAAGCTAATAGCATGTCTCCTGGTGATAAAAGTGTATTGTAAAAAACTTAGACAATACTTTTAACTCCTGCACAACAACAAATACATCATTAGTTTGAAATTATTTAATTTGTTAAATTGTTTATAAGCATTCAAATAGGATGTTTCATTGTAGACATCCTGTATTAATAATTAATAATAGTCAGTTTTTATTAGTAAGATAAGGGATTATACAGTCTTTTAAAAGGGAACTTAATAATAATTACTAGCAGTTATAAAAAAATTATACAATTCATAAACAAAATTAACATTATAAAATGCAAAAGTCCCTGAAATTCATTTTTCTGTAATTACTAAACATAAAATCTATACAGTAGACACCCCTATAATGCGGGTTCCTATAATGGAGATTCCTATAATGTGGCAAAAAAATTGCAACAGTATTTGTATAAAGATGCTAAAAGGGACTCGTCAAATGTCGTCGCTGACTTGTGTCGCGACAGGATTGGTCAAATCTGGACCAATAGTAGACGAGTAGACGAACTACTTACACGCTACAGAGAGTTTAGGCAAGTAAGTTGAGTTTACTATCATCTGTACAGTATTATATATAAATTAGGTACTGTATATATAATTATATATTAACTTAATTTATTTTAACTTTATTATAATTATATATATACTTTCCGCCAAACAGCGCCATGCTACGGAGAGTTTAGGCGAGTAAGTTGAGTTTACTATCATCTGTACAGTATGTAAATTAGGTACCGTAAGTCTAATACAGTACTGTAATTTTATACATTTCTTGTGAAAGAAACATTTCTTATTCAACGGCCATAAAAATTATTTATATTAATGATGTCTCCAAAGTTCAACGAAGTTTTCGCAGAAAAATAACATAAGAAATCGTGGCTGCGGTTTGGTGTGTTGCTCCGCGATGAAAACAAGCTTGAGCAATGCCGATGTCGAACGGTGCACACTCAGTAAGTAATCCTACAATTTTTTGTTTATAGCATAGTTTATACAAATTATTCCCAAAAAATTATGCATGTTTTGGAAATGTCGAGTCGAATTAGTCTAGAATCGATTAATTTTATGGAAGAAAACCTTTCAAACAGCCATAGTCCGTAAACTTCACACGTGTCGGGCTGCGATTGGCTCATGTATTTAACCGCTTCTTGTCCACTTTTTTAAAAAAAAATTTTTAAGCATAAAAAATACTTAAAGCTGAAAAAACGAAAGAAATGCGTTAATTTTGGATAAAAAGCTTCATCATTTAGTTTCCTTTGTCTCACCTTTCTGTGAAATTTAACACCATTGAGTCATTGTTTACACATCTGGATGACCTTGAGAACAGCTGGTGTCGTATTTCCCGGGACATTCTCATAGACGTCTCAGGAGGAGAAGGGTTTGAAGTAGGGTGACTAGAAACTAAACCTATATTTTTAAAAAATTATAATTTTTCTTGCAATTTCCGAACCCCTAATTAATTAAACATATATATAATAAAATCTATTAATTAAAAAAATTAAAAAACTATCGGAGGTCGTTTTTGATATCAGAAAGCAGCTTTAAATAACTTTACCGAAGGAATATTGGTGCACTACAACTTTAGAACGATTAATTAATTTTGATAAAAAATTCCCATTAAAAAAACATTAAAAAGCAATTAAGCCTTAATCGAGCCTTATCAAAGGCTCATTAAAATTGTGAAAAAATTTTTTCATGCGGGCAAAAAATTTTGAAAAAATTTGGGGACCTAAAAACATTCCAAAAATCAAAAAAAAAATTTGGGGGGGCCCAAACGCCCGGTTTTTTTAACGCTGTAAACCTTGCTCGAGTCAGACTCGAGCGTGGGTAGGAAGGAATTAAGGATTCCTACAGCATGAAATTCTTATAAAGTGGAACATATCTACCACGTTATAGGGGGGTCTACTGTCCATTACTTCTTAATTCACTAATTACCTTGCAAACTTTTATTATATGATACAAGTTAAAATCTTTACATTTATGCCAGTTACATGAAGAATTGTAAAATTTAAAATAAAATTATCCTAATAAATAAATAAATTGTTGTTTAATCTGAGTTGAGCAAAAATTCTTTTCACTATCAAACGTAGTCTGACTTTGACCTCTTTTACCATGAGAATGTTGTAAGTGTTCTGGATTTAATTCAATACTAGCAGTTAACAATAAAAACTAAACAATTATAGCATGATGCAAAACTAAATATCAATCAACAAATATTTTTTATTAAATATTAAATTAAATATTTTGTATTAAGGCTAAGCCTTGTTACAGGGGGTATTTTTTCAATAACATATTATTATATATTTGTTATTTAACAATCATTCAATATACATCATCTTCAAGATCAATATTGACATTACAATAAACTTTTAGTAGTAAATTTTTTTCATTAGATTTCTTTTAAATATTTTACTTTAAGTAACATAAAATTAAAATATTGTTTTACTAATTATTAATTTATCACATATTGTTTAGTTCTTTGGTGATTTGATTAAAAAAACCATTAATTTTATACATTTGATTTAATGTAAGATTGTTTAATTTAGTTCTAAAGTCTTGATTTTGTTTTGTATATATTAGTTCTTTAATTTCAAATTTTTGATATTTCTTTAGTCCTTCACAGTCTCTTAGTAAATGGTTCAAAGAACAGTCACTTGAATTACACCAATAACATCTGTCTTTAGTAAAATCAAAATAAGTATTATTGATAAACAATGAATATTTATTAAGTCTTAATTGGATTAATAATCTTTTTATATTCATACTGATATTAGCAGTTATGATATTTGAAGTAGATGGGATATTTAAAATGTTGATGTACCATGGATGGTATACAGAATGATATAATAAGTTTTGATCCATTATTATTGATTGAGAAAATGCTGATTCAATCATTAGAGAATATCCATATTGCCAAATTGTTTCTAAATTATCAAATAATCTGTTTGATACACCAAAAGATTGTAATAATTTATTAAATTTATATTGCCAGAGATTTTTGCTTTTCTCTGAGTTATTATTTTGATTTAGCATTATTTGATGTAAGAATCTTATGTTATCTTTGTTAGAATTTTTTAATCTATAATAGAATTTAATCAGTCTCTTTAAATAAAATGGATATAGTTGGAATATATTAGTCTCGGTTCAAATTGCATAACCAGGAACAGAGATTTTTGCTTTTCTCTGAGTTATTATTTTGATTTAACATTATTTGATGTAAGAATCTTATGTTATCTTTGTTAGAATTTTTTAATCTATAATAGAATTTAATCAATCTCTTTAAATAAAATGGATATAGTTGGAATATATTAGTCTCGGTTCAAATTGCATAACCAGGACCACTTCTTTCTTTTTTATATAATTTTCATAAGTAAGTAATAAAGAATTTTTCTAAATCGTATAATAAGTCTATTGTCCAAATAGGGCTTGCATAATATATTGAAGGAATAATCAGAAGGTTAAATAGTTTCATCTGTAGTTTTATATTTGTAATTTTTAAATTTGTGCATAAATAAATAACATTATCTATTAAAGTATTTATTTTTGTAGTTAGATTCTTCAAGTGTGGTTGAAAATTCCAATTGAATGGTATTCCTAAATATTTTATTTCATTTACTAAGGTGAGAGATTGATTGTTTAAATAGAATAATTTTTCTTGTTTTGGAAGTTTAACATTATTTCTAAATATGATTATTTTGGATTGATCATTAAAAACAGGGAATTCAGATAGTTGTTTATTATATTTAATTTGTGTTGCAAGGCGATTTTTGTTGGTGCAAGTAATACAAGATCATCTGCATATAATATATAGTGGTAAATTCTTCCAGAAATTTGAACTCCTTCAGTATCAAGTAGAAATGATTTATCAATATCATTTAAATAAAAATTAAACAAATATGGCGGAAGCGGTTCTCCTTGTAGTATTCCTCGATTTATGTTTAATTCTGGGAATATCTGGTTACCGTGACTAATGTTGATTCTGTAGAATGAAAATAATTTCACAATTGAATCTGAGAATTTTTTTATGCATAGATCATAGAATACACATACTGTAGATCAGACAGCAATTCAGAACATATCGTCTATTACTGAACTTCCAATATTAGCAACACAAGTGAATTCACATGGATAGTCATTTTTTATTCTTCCATTTAAAATTATTAATTTCAATTGTTCAGTATTTTTTATTAATTGAAGACCCAATCTATTATGTCCAAATAATCTAATTCACAGTTAAAGTGTATTAGATTATTTGGACTTTTATATCCTGAATCTATTTTCTGTGCAATTCTGGAGTTAAAATCATCAAATAACAATACATATGAAGAGATATTTTTCCATTTTTTGAGATTTTTTAATATTTAATAAATCTATCTGATCAGGTGGAACATAAACTAATATTATGATAATTAATATTTTGTATAAACATTTCATTTCGGTATTATTAATTTGCAATAAGATTAGAATATAATTAGTTGCTTTTTGTATAAATTTTACAGAACCAATGTTTTTTCTTAATATTAGACAAAGTCCTCCATGTGGTCTCCCAGGTCCTATTGGTTTCTGTGCGTCAGTAGATATAATTGTATACAGGCATACCTCGACTTACGTCGTTCCCGATTATACGTCGTTTGTCAAAAAAGTATATGGAAAAATAAAAATCAAGTTTAAGTCATTTTATTCGACTTTACGTATGTCCGCCACAAATATTGAAGTCGTAATATCACTAGAAAAACGTTTAAAGCACATAAAATCATATTAAAATATATACAAGTATGTACTGTATTTACAGTACATGCATTCGTAAATTTAGATTACTTTTTTTTGTACTATATTAAAAACTAAAATTTATTTGTTTGTAAGCTTAAAATAGATTTTTATTAACCATATATTATTAAAAATGCATTAATAAATAAAATACAGAACCGGGAATGGTAATTTACGGTTTAGCCTAGTGATAAGTAGATTCGGAGACAAGTAAATTCGACTTACGTCGTTCTCCTGGAACCAATTACCGACGTAAGGCTAGGTATACCTGTATTCCACTCTATTTTTGATAATTTCATTAACTGGCGTGACTAGCCAGGTTTCAGTTATACCCAAGATATCAGTATTATATAGTAATTGAGAGAAATCTTGAGTTTTTATTTTGTGGATTAAGCCTTGGCAGTTCCAGTTCATGATATTTAAGTTAAGATTGTTTGAAATTTTAATACATTGATTATTTTCACATTCTAATTCTGAATTAATTGTTATTGGGTTTTTCTGTAGCAAATCCAAAAAATGTCATCAGCGTATACTAATTGATCCTGAATATAACTATATGTGATTTTTTGACGATTAATTATTAGATAGTTATCACTCAGTTTTAGTTGTAATCCTTGTTTCTTAAAATCTGTGTAATATTGTAAAAGTTTTTTTCTTCTTTTGCGAGAATCTTTATTTAAATCAGCTGACATATTAATATCTTGCCAATTTTCCAGTGTCTTGTTATATTTTGATTTATTAAAGGCTGCAAGGATTCTGTTTCTTAATAGATTTGATTTTAATACTATGCACTTCATTTGAATATTTGAATTAGGTATTGAGTAGATATTTTCTATAATCTTCTGATTCGCTGCAAACTATTTTTAAAGTATTAGAAAAAAATGTTACTAATTCATTTTTAGTAATATTTTTAAGCTGATTTGTATAATCATAAATTATAATTTTATTATTATTCATAGTGTTAGTCATAGTATCCAGTTTATATTGAGTTAATTCATTTTCTAGTCTTAGTTTGGTAAATTCAGTTTCTATTTTATCATTTCTCATCCTTATTTGTTGAATTTTATCTTTAAATTCTTTAATTTCATTTTGAATTATATTAATTTCTTGTCTTATAAGTGAAAATTGACTCACCAGCTTATCATTGCTAATGGTTATCAATTCAACTATCTTATTCCATAATTCTGCTGTTGAAATGTTTATTTGTTCTGCAGGTAATTGTTCTTGTGAGGAAGTTAAATTAATTACCTGTTTGGAATGATGATTCGGCTCTACTAGGTTCAGTATATTCAGTGATAAGGTTTGATTTCAGTCCAATGGTTTGATACTATTAGTCAGCAATTTTTGACGAGTAAGTGGTGGTCTTCCTCTCTTTGTTGGAGTTTTCTGTAAGGGACCGGGATTTGGTTCTATTCCAGCAATCAATAACAATAAAATAAGAAGCTTAATATTATTCCTTTTTGTTGAAAATAATTCAAAACTCTTCATTTCTTGAAAAATTAGACAAAGTATGGAAGTGGAGAAAAATTCACGCCAACAGCTATGACGATCAGAGTGCCCCCCTCAAAACTAAATATTATTTTTCTAAAATAAAGCAATAATTCTAAAAAAAAAAAATTATTTGTAATCTATGCTACATTTTCAATAAATAGTTTGTTTTAATAAAAATATTCAAACAATAGTTACAATGCTGATCATGATTATGATGTTAAAATCATATGGTTTGATGAAATTTATGCAGTTATATAACTTATATATACATTTACTATAATGCATTAATAATAATATATATTATGAAGAGATGTTTCAAATTATTAATTTCAATTGTTCAGTATTTTTTATTAATTGAAGACCCAATCTATTATGTCCAAATAATCTAATTCACAGTTAAAGTGTATTAGATTATTTGGACTTTTATATCCTGAATCTATTTTCTGTGCAATTCTGGAGTTAAAATCATCAAATAACAATACATATGAAGAGATATTTTTCCATTTTTTGAGATTTTTTAATATTTAATAAATCTATCTGATCAGGTGGAACATAAACTAATATTATGATAATTAATATTTTGTATAAACATTTCATTTCGGTATTATTAATTTGCAATAAGATTAGAATATAATTAGTTGCTTTTTGTATAAATTTTACAGAACCAATGTTTTTTCTTAATATTAGACAAAGTCCTCCATGTGGTCTCCCAGGTCCTATTGGTTTCTGTGCGTCAGTAGATATAATTGTATACAGGCATACCTCGACTTACGTCGTTCCCGATTATANCAAGAGTTGCATGGCACTCAAACAAAAGACGAATCGACGAAATTTGAAAATTGCGTAACTCCGGGTTCGCGTAAGTTGGGATAGCGTAAGTCGAAGTATTACTGTACTGTACTGTAATATTACTGTACAGTAATACCTCGACTTACGCGAACCTGGAGTTACGCGATTTTCAAATTTCGTCGATTCGTATTTTGTTTGAGTGCCGTGCAACTCTTGATTACTCACCCCCACACTATTGTACAGTAATATTACTGTACTGTACAGTAATACCTCGACTTACGCGAACCCGGAGTTATGCGATTTTCAAATTTCGTCGATTCATCTTTTGTTTGAGTGCCATGCAACTCTTGATTACTCACCCCCCCCCCACACTATTGTTCAGCTTACATGTTCGGTCGTGTGGCACGGAATCAACACATAGCTACAATTTATTTTGTGTTATTTATTTCTGTGTTTGTTATATATATGGAGACTTGAGAGACTTCATGTGGTGATTTCTTGTAACCGTGAATGAATCAAAGACGAGATAAGATTAACGAGAACATTTATTAGCTTACTGTACATACATCCGACTTGGCTTTTACACAAATTGCGAAATTATACCCCAACTTACGCAAATTCGACTTACGTGGTTATCGCTCGGTCCTACCTATCGCGTAAGTTCAGGGTATTACTGTACTCCAGTTTAGAGGTTGTCCTATTGTTTAACTTGAGTTACCTTAAGGTCTTTCAAATAAGGCCAGAAATGTTTAAATTTTTTATTTTCTGGAACTTGAAAGTGTTAGTGTATTGATTAAACTATTAATACTATTCCAGTTTGTTCTTTTAATTTCGGAGTTTTACAAAAATAATTCTTAAGATAGAATTTTGAACTATAAAGATGTTAATACAAACAAAATTCCANTACAAACAGTTGGTAAGCTGATTTAAAAATTAAAGTTTTGTTATGAATTTTTATATTAATTTTTATAAAATTTTACACAAGAATAACAATTAAATGTTATTACAATATTTCAGAGACAGTTAATACAACACAGAGAAGAAATGAAAACAGAAGTAAATTATTTAATTCTCTTTAATGAATTTATCTTATTAATAAACTTTGTATATTTTTTCCTTATATTTAATTTATATTTTAATTGTTATTAGTTAACTAAACTTCAGGAAGAAAATAACAGTTTATTAGGAAAACATATTATGCAAGCTCAACAAATGCAAAGTGAAATTATAAATTTTCCTGATAATCCTGAGGTTAGTTTTTCATATAAATATCTATTTAATTACAATTCTTATTGTAGACATAAAATTCATGTATAACTTAATAATAATTAAAGTGATAACTAAAAAAATTAATAAATAGCAATCAGAACTTAATGAAAAAATAATTCTTTACTTAAATTTGATGAATAGTATTGATTATATAGTGTCACAGACCCCAGTACACTGCTTTTAAAATGAAGGGAAATGAATTTTATCAAAATTCTAAAAATGTTGATAAGTAAATTGACACTCTAGCATGCCTAGCTAACTTATATTGGAAGTGATTAACTTTCATGAGTCAAAAGTACTGATGTCTACTCCACATTTTTATTTCATGAAAGCTTAATAATACCTTAATAAAATTCTTTTGCAAAACATAGCTGTATTTGTATACTGCACAGTAATTAACATTCCAGATTATCTCTATTTAGCAAAGATAATAAAGTATAAATTAACACCATCATTTATTTTTTACCACAATAAAAAATATGTTATTTCTTTCTGTTACAGAAATTAAAAGTTTTGCTTCTCTTTGGTGCATTAATTTTTCATTGAAGTGAGTTGCTTATGTGACAATAAAACAATTTCTAAAATAAATGCATAGCTGGCTAGCAATAACCATCAGCACAAATGACACTTCTTATCCATCTCATAGAACATAGCATTACCAACACACAGAGAGTAGTTTAAAAATTTTTGTAAAAATATAGATTTAATATTCCTGTTAAATTAAAATTGTTTATTGCATTTTAACAAGCCATATTGTCTGCAATCAACCAAAAATGATGCAGAAATTGACTGGTTGATCACTATCAACCTGTTGGCCATGCCTGCTCTTTAGAATGGTGATATTTTCAATTTCCAGCATTAGCCAGAAATGGTTATTCAGGCCAGAAGTCAAATGGTTTAAATGGAACATGGAATTTTTAAATTTAGATTTGGATTAATCTGTCCCATGATCTTCCCTGAAATATCTTGGATTGAAACATAATGACCGTGGCTGGTGGACCCAACATCTCATTTCTGCATTGGAACATTTTTGACGCTAGATGTTGCTAGTTGTTATAATTTTTATATTAAAACTAACTTCCAAAATATGATTATTTATGTTTTTTACATTTTTTAATATGTCTATTTTATCTGTGCAAATAAAAAAAATAATTTTGTACAATGCAATAGCCACGATTATTTTATCTAAAATGTGTAATTTTCATTAGGCTTAACATTGACAAAAATTTAATGTGAAGTGACATGCATTGGAGAAAAATTTCAACATGGAATAGGTTAAACTCAAAAACAAATAATTTTGTCTCAAACATTTTTTCTGAAAATGTCTCCATTGACTATAAATGACCATGAAAGTGTGATGGATGGAAAAAAATGATACTGTTAAAATAAAATATCATATGTTACAAAATATTTTTATCATCATACCATCAATGTAAGAAAAACAATAAAAATGTAATTGGTGCTGAATTAACAAAAATTGTTGTTGTTGTTATATAGTGTTTTTATTTATGTAAATTCTTTCTGTCATAACATTGGTACCAC
Organism: Centruroides sculpturatus; assembly: GCF_000671375.1. Lineage (NCBI taxonomy): Eukaryota > Metazoa > Arthropoda > Arachnida > Scorpiones > Buthidae > Centruroides > Centruroides sculpturatus. Next base: position 22,839 of record NW_019385234.1, on the reverse strand, counting down.
TTTTAACTGTTGTTTAATCAAAATGTTTAAAGTGAGCATCATGCTGCTTTTTCATTCATAATCAGATGATGGAATGCACACACAGTTGTTTGTATACATTATGATGTTATTGAATGACATCATCATTTCTGATTCAATTAGCCAAACATGAAAAACATTCTATGAGTAAGGAGTCCAATGAGGATATTGTGTATGCTGCAATCTATTTGCTGTTTGTTAATTATTAAATTGTTTTAAAATCTTTAAAATTACAAAATATTTAACTTGTATTACAACTAAATAATTGTAATATTGAAAAAAATTATTTTATATAATTGAAGAATACATAAATAATTGTTTAATTAGCATTTTTTCTCTTTCTAAATATATATTTTGATTGTTAAAAACATGTAATAAATATTTTATTTTACTACTAAGAATAATTGTAAAAAAATTAATAAAGAAATAATCTCTCTCTTTCTCCACAGAAATTTTATAAAAATAATTTTATTTTTCACAGTAAATTATATATATTTTATATATATAATATACATTGTTGTTATATATATACAGTAGAGCCTCGATTATACGACCCAATTGGGGACTGGGGTTGGTCGGATAATTGAAAAGTCGGATAACCGAAAAGTATGAAAAAATCCATTATTAGTGTAGTATATTATTATATCCCATGTAATTAGTATATTAGTATATCGCTATTAATCTACTTCGCGTTGAATTTTCATCGATGTTAAGCCTAACAAAAATTTTTTTAAATAATAATCGTCGCTATTGTATCGTTAAAAATTAGAAAATTAAGCCTTGTTTAAATACTGGCTCCCTTTCATGGTTGAATGAATGTTGCCAGCTAAAACACGTAAAAATAATATTAAAGTAGCCAAGACATAGCCAAATATTGTAGCGCCACATCACTAGCGGACATTTGAATTTGCTGACTAGAACATGGTTAACTGATGTGACGGTTGATCGGGGGTCGGATAATCGATGCTCTACAGTATTTAAATTTAAATTTACTGCATAATAAGAGCAATAGAAAAGAATGGTGAGTTTTATAAAGAAAACAAAAAATTTGTATTTTGTCTATTGTTCATTGTGTCTACTTTGTTGCTCAGTTAGCAGTAGCCCAGTTGTCCATTGCCACTTGTCATCATCCAGTTGACAGTGTCCTTTTTCCCCCTAGTCACTGCTCTTCATAGCAAGTAATGGTTATAATGAGGAAATATTGGCAGTTTCTTACTGGTTGTTACAACCAAGTTTGATTGTATTTAAATTTTTATCAGGTGAATATAACATTTAAAATAAAATTACTGAGACGGAATTTGAATTTGTCATCTAATATACATTTTAAAATTATGAAATAAAAGGTTTTACATAATTATGAACTAAAAATGTCATGTAATATATGAATTTTCATATGGAATGGTAATTGTAGAAATTTAAGATATTTTACAAGGGATTAACTTTATAATTAACTAGCTGTTACCCATGACTTTGCTCGTGCAGATTTTGAAGCAAATCCTATTTACATTCAATATTTCATCAACTATAGTAATTGTTATTTAACACCTACCACTGAGAACAATGAGAATTGCTGAGAATCAAACGAACTGCTTTTAATTTGATAAATTTTCTGGAATATTTACAATCATTCTATAATTGAACCAATATGCAAAAAGAAATTCAAATTTAAAACGGTTTGAACATTTGGTTAAAAAATCAAAATCTATAAAAATATTTATAACAATGTCTGAAATGTTATCAATTTAATACACCTAAGTACTCAATGAAGACTAAACGTAGTTAAAAACAAAAAATCACATCTAAAATAGTACAATAGAAGGCGTTCTTCAGGTTAAGACTTCATGCTCTCCCTCGCCCCCCTGTGATGGAATTTCAAAAAATCCCTTCTTAGTGTGTGTTTTCATGATGTACCCTAACTGTTTACCAAATTTCACTTCTAGGTTCTGGAACTTTCTAGAAAAAACTGGAACATTCTCATTGAAGTGTCACACATTTTTGAAGTCAACCACTTTCAAACCCCATATCTCTCGCACCCTTATAGCTATTGAGACGCAACCCCCCTGGTGCACAAATGGAGACTTGGGGCTACTACCACATACAAACACCATTCATGTGCGATGTGTAGTTTTGGCGGAAAAGTGAAATATAGGGACATACATGTCCATTTATATATATATATAA
>NW_019385234.1:0-19325 GCF_000671375.1 Centruroides sculpturatus | reverse complement strand
GGTGGTTGCGTCTCGATAGCTATAAGGGTGCGGGAGATATGGGCTTGAAAGTGGTTGAAAGTGGCTTTCTATTTTGAATGTTTTGTTCAAATTTGTTCGAACATAAAATTCGAATATTGGTTCGATTATAGAATGAATGTAAACGTTCCAGAAACGTTGAAAATAGTTCGTTTGACTTGACGTGAACAGGAGACGTTCAGAAATAGAATTCGGACCAGGTCTGTAATTAGTCTGGAAACGGGGGACCTAATTCTTGCATTCTGTGAAAACGGGTAAGATTGGCTATAATGTAATTATCTTAATCTTCACTATCGTTACTTTTTAAAAACTCAGCGAAACGGGTCCTTGCAGCTAGATTCTAGATTACTTAGAAAAACAGTCTTTTATATGTATATAAAAAAACTATATTACATACAAATGTACGAACAAATAAAAACCCAGCGAAGCGGGTCCTTGCAGCTAGTATATATATATACAGGCGACCCCCCCCCATAACACAGGTTCATATAGTTTGGATTCCTATATGATGACGAAAAAATTGAGACAGTATGTGACAGTATTTGATAAATTTTCTGGAACATTTACAATCGTTCTATAATCGAATCAATATGCAGAAAGAAAATCCATATTTCAAACGGTTTGAAAATTTGGATAAAAAATCTTGTATAATTTGGTAAAACATCATCGCCGACTCGTGTCGCGACAGGATTGGTCTAATCTAGACCAATAGCGGATATTGTACAAACCAGTGAGTTTAAACGAGCAACGGACCTACTAAAAGACATTTATTATTTAATGTCCATATAAATTATATTTATATTAATGATATCTCTAAAGTTCNTATAAGAATATTTCATATAAGAATATTTCAAGGAATATTTCATATAAGAATATTCTTATATGAAATATTCTTATTTCATATAAGAATATTTATAAATTTGAAGATATATTATTTATAAATCTGAACTTACAAAATTTTTCAAAACAAAATAGCATTTATTAATAAATTCTTGTTTTTAGTTTTTTGATTCTTGATTAATGTAAAAGAATTTACTTTTTTATAAATATAGGAATATTAGAGAGCATAAAAGTTGAATTAGAAAAAGAACAAGCACGACGTTGTGAAGCTGAAGAAAAACTGAAATCTACCTATGGAGAAATATCTCAAAGAAAAGAAGATATTCAGCAACAAATAGCAATTTTTGAAAATAAAGTGACAGAATTAACAGATATAAATGTATGTTGTTTTAAAATTATGCTTACAAATTCTTTATTTATACTGAATCTTGAAATCAAAAACAAAACCTCTGTATCTTGTTCTAATAGAAAAAATTAGAAAATGAAACTCATGAGCTAAAAGCTAAAGTTCAAAGTCTTCAAAATGATTTAGATGTTAGTGAAGCAGTTCAAAAAGATTTTGTGAAGCTTTCTCAATCATTACAGGTAAAAGTATTAAATTCATAATTCATATAGTAAACTAATTTCAAAAAAATGATAACTTTGATTTTCCAGGTTGAGCTTGAAAAAATTCGTCAGTCAGATTGTGAAGTTAGGTGGCAACATGATGATGATGTTACTGAATGCAATAATTGTAAAAAGACTTTTCATTCAAAAAAGGAAAAGGTAGAAATAATCAATAATTTAAGAAAATTTTGCTTTATATTTCATAAATAATCAAGTTTTATAATTTATTTAAAGGAAAAAATAAATTTGATTTAGTAAATTTAATATTTCTCTCTAAATATTCAACTTCATCATAAATAAATTATAAAGAGAAAATTCATTTATATCTTAGAGAAATTAAGCATGTTAATCTTTTAGTAGACATAAGCAAAGTTTTGTTTCTTTCTTATTTTGAGAATTTTGTTTTCTTTTAATTGCTTGAATTTTAATCTAGAATCTTGAAACTTATGTAAAACATTAGAGAAAATTAATAATAATAATAATAATGAGAAATTATTTATTATGACATTGTCACGTTGCTGGGCTGCAATTTTTAATCATATCCAGTTTGCATTTGCATCTGAAGTTTGTATATAGTTAATTGGGCTCTCCTATCCCTAAGCTTTCCACATCTACTTTTGAATTTCATTTATCTAACACCATTCTCGAGATTAAGGAAAGATGGATGGATGACAGTGGAAGGTAGTAGGTCTATAATTTTTTCAAATTGCAGCCCAATAAAAAAAGAGAAAAATTGTACTGGAAATTTTTTGAAAATTAACAAAATTAAATAAATAACTTTCAAATAATTTTTATACATTTTTCTTATTTTAAAAATTTACTATTAATACAAAAAAAATTTATTTTATGATGGCATTATAATATTTACTTGTATAATTTTACAAAGAAAATATTGGATTAAAACACTACTTAGTAAACTGGAATGATATAATAAGCACTTCAATCAAAAGCCTTAAATTATATTCCAGTAAGGTTTAATTTGAAAAAAAGGTTTTTTTCAACTAGCATTTTCGATCTGCAATTGAAGATCATCTTCAGGTCTGTATATTTGATGATGAAATGATTAAATCGAACAATGATGTTTTTTTTTTTAAGATCTCCAATTGCAGATCGAAAACCTTCTTTTAGTTGGAAAAAAACTTTCTTATTTTGAATTAAACCTTACTGGAATATAATTTAAGGTTTTTGATAGAAGTGAAAATATTGGGTGATAATAAATAAAGTATTTCTATTTAATGCTGTCTAGAAAGATATTTAGCAGTCTAAATGCTATGAAATTTGTTATGGTGGATTTTGGGACATGCAGAAGACATATTTGTAAAAAAAGAAAAAAAATTAGTACCAAAACTCATCACTATGGCACTTCTGGCATTTTAGATCTTAATCCATACAACTTTTGGTTGTGTAGATTAAGATCTAAAATGTGATGAGATGATTAATCAGAATAGGGAATCAGAAAAATCAGACATTTTTCAGGAATCAGAATTGAGAAAAATCTCATCACAATTTCAGATTCTTAATTAAAAACAATTCTTGCACATTTGATAAGAAAATCAATCATTTGTTTCAGCCCAAGATTAAACATTTTTTAAATTACAATATTAACAATTAATTAAATAATATTATTATTTAATAACAGTTTCCAATAAACTAATTAAATATTAGTTTATTGGAAACTGTTACATCAATAAAGCAGAGAATATAAACATTTGTTATATTATGTTTTATTTTTATATATTCTTTTATAATACTCAGTTATTAAGTTATTTATTGAATACAGAATAGTGATTTAAAATAACACACTTATCCCTCTTTTTATGCAGTTGATTTTTATATACAGTAGAGCATCAATTATCCTACTCGGAGACTGGGGTTGGTCGGATAACTGAAAAGTATGAAACAATACATTATTAGTATAGTATATTAGTATATCTTATATAATTAGTATATTAGTATATCGCTATTAATCTACTTTGCGTTGAATTTTCATTGATGTTAAGCCTAACAAAATTTTTTTAAAATAATAATCGTCACTATTGTATCATTAAAAAATAATTTAAAATTATTTTATTGCTCACAAAGCAAACAACCACTCATAATTAGAAAATTAAGCCTCATTTAAATACTGGCCTCCCTTTCATGGTTGAGCCAGTGTTGCCAGCTAAAACATGCAAAAATTTAACAAAAATAATATTAAAGTAGCCATGACATAGCCAAATATTGTAGCACCACATCACTAGCAGACTAAGTCTCTTAAATTCTAAATTCTACAGAGAGAGAGAGTTTACATAAATTTCAAAATTAATACCTTGTGCTGGCACTTCATATCTCCTAGATTCTATGCAACATTGGCAGGATGGTCGGCAATCTGACCAAGAATCGGGGGGGGGCTGTAGGCTGTCAGGAGCTGGTTGGTAGAGCTTCATCTGTGCTCCTAGGATGTTTGCCCCAATTATGGCAGGTCTTATGTTTACTGTTGATGTCCACCCTGATGATCAAGTGTGACTCCTTTTTATACACATTCTACATGAGAACTGTCTCAGGTGATCATGATTTAATGTGGTCTAAATTCAAGTTGGGTCCGGGTTCTGTTGATACAGGACATCACAAATCGGACTGTTTGGTCAGATTGTTGATACCTTGGTGTTATGACTCTCCTTACCTTATAATTTCATTTCTTTGACAGTTTCTCACCATTAATAATTGACTATTTTTACTAAGGTTGTAACATAAGTCCAAACATCGCAATAATCATTGACTTGGATGCATGGAGGGATATTTGATCAGTTTTATCTATCATAATACTGCATGTGAGTGAGAAAAAGGAAGTGGGTTTTTCCACTTCTCTTCAGTTTTAAGTAATTAATTTAATTACCTCTCTAGAATCGCGCGCACACACACACACACACACACACACACACATACACACACACACACACACACACTGAATGGTATTGTGTTGGGCTTAAAAAAGGTAAATGAACTCTTGATTTCAACAAAAAAAGTAATTTTTTAACAATAACACAATTTTGACAAAAAGTTAAATTTAAAAAATTTTCAAATAAACTGTTTTTTCCTGTAAAATATTGGTCACATAAAAAACGGATTATTTTTCTTTTATCAAGCACATTATTTCAAAATTTGTAAAAAGAGGGATAGGTGAATCTGACTTTTGAAATTTTGAAGACTAAAATAAATTTTCTAATTGAATAGCTTGGAATGCTCTTTAACATATTGCAAATGTGCAATTTTTCATTATAAGTCTGTAAATCATGAATTACTTTCATATTTGTTATTTAATATTTCGTTTTAATCTAAATTATCATAATAAAAAGAAATATTTTAGATCTCTATTAACTGATATATTCAGAAAAATTTTCTTAATTGCCATGTTATCCCAGGCTCTTCAATTAATCAATTAGATTATTGAGAATATTGTTATATCTTACATTTTTACTGAATTTACATTTTCAGCAACACTGTAAGCATTGTGGAAAAGTTTTTTGTCCTGAATGTACATCTAAACTTGTTCGCAGTGGACCTCAAAATCGACTATTCAAAGTATGCAATGTGTGTCACACATTACTGGACCGTGATACGGCTCCTTATTTTAGCAGCCAACCTCCTCAGACTCCAGATTAGACAATGGATGTAAATTCCTCCATTAATTTTCAAATTTGTGTCTGGCTTTTCTTGTGAATTGTATAATTTTGATGCAGGCATCACCATCTATTGAAATGACTGTCATTGCACTCATATGAAAATTTTCCATTTTTTCCAAGTTTCGTAAAAGGAACTATTGGAGAAAGATGAAAATACACATCATTCCATGATCATTTTTTCTCATTATACACCCACTTTCTATTTAATGTTGTCTGACGCGAAGATAGACTGCTCGACTATTTCATGCATGAAGATCCACTATTTATAGGTATTTCTAAATAGAAAAAAGAAAAAAATACTAATGTGTAATACAAATGGGCATAGATGTTGATTCTAAAAGATACTCCATTTGCTCGATTCAGATATATATATATATATATATATATATATGAACATAATACATTTTAAAGTGACATTTTTGTATAAGTAGCCACGGTTTTGTAAAAATATAAAATTACATGTCAATATTTTTTTTATCACACTTGGTCTGCTAATTTGTTTTTAAAAACTACATTTTTGAAAAAAATAAGTTCCTATTTCTTTTAGCATTTTTATAATTAGTTAATTTTAGTAATTTAATATTTTTAATACAGTTTGTCTGAAAATTATTATATTTATGCTACATACAGATATGCACTGCTTAATGATGGGATATGTTGTAAGCAATATATCATTATGTGACTTCATTGTTAAGTGAATGCCATGCAATGTACTTAGCAAACCTATATGTTATAGTCTACTACTTGTATAGACTATATATAACACAATGATAAGTATTTATGTAAACATAGAAAATGTACAGTTAAACATGGTATTTCATGTTTTGATTTTTAAAACACTTTAATTTATTGTAAAATTATATTCATAGTGCATTTGTAATGACATAATAATAATAGTATTTGTTGTTCAGAAATTTTCTGAAAATATTTCATTCCATAAACTTTTTGGACATGCCTTATGTACTTTTTACAACTGACTATGCTGTAGGTTTATTTATGAATTAATGCATTGCATGATGCTGCCACTGCCATGTGCTGTTACAGTGGCTACAAATTTTTCAGCTTTGTTATAATCTTGTGAGACTGCAGCCATGTATGTGGTCTGTCATTAAATAGTGCATAACTGTATTTCTATCATTCATTTTTAGTAATTTTATTTAAAGTTAATTTCAGTATGCATAAAATTTTTAATAATCCTTTCAATGATTTTTATTTACTACAACAACGTTGTAGAATTGAGAAAAAAAGAAAGTAAAAAAAAATACCTGTGAAACATTTTATGTGAATGATGTACAGTTAGTTAAAGTAGTGCAATTGCAAATTTTCAAGGAAAGTTGTGAATGTCTAGTATTTTATTAAGGCTGTGATATGACGTAATTCTCAATTGTGTCAGAAAGCTTTATAATACGGGTGTTTATGAGCATGTGGTGTCGAGTATGAAAATTAGCTTCAGTCAAATTATTAAGAAGTTTTGTTCCTAGTTAAGATAAGGTTATTTAGAATTATTTAAATGGAAAATAGTTTCAATGAAATAATAATGTTATCCTTTACAAAACATATATATATATATAAATATAGTTACATAATAATAAATTATATGTTAAATTGCCTCTAGATACTTTTAAAATATCAAAAGATAAATATCTTAAGTTTTTAGATATTTTATATTATTAATATGGGCCATTTATCTTTTTTGATATTGGAATTGTGCATATCTCTTAAAATGTTACTATCTGGAAAACAATTTAAAAATTATATATAAAAAAATACATAAAAGTTAATATCAATAAAGTCAATGTTTAAAAGATCTCTTTGGATGATTCTCCTCCAAAAATTTATTCTGTAAATAATGATATATCCATATATATTATGCTATAAAAATTTGATGATATGAAAATTAATATTCTGTGCTAAAATCTTAACAGAAGGTAAAAAGTACCACTGCCCAATAGTTTATATTATGGTTGAACAATATATGTATACATATACATAAAAAATAAAAAAAGTTTTTCTTTTTTTGTTTTTGTTTATGGTAGTGTCATATGTTGAAGCTATCTTGCACTTGTTTTAAAGTGCTCAAGTTAAAATTGTTATCAATGTGTAAACATTACAAAAAATTTCAAGTAAGAAAATATGTGAATTGAATATGATGATGATAAATATTTTGCCCAATATAAATTTATTTTAATCTTTTATGTAATTCTTGTTATGAATTAGTATGTATAGTATTATCAGATTTAAAATAATTATTGATAAAAAAATTATGCAAAAAATTGTACATTATTTCAATTGTAGCATAAGTTTTGCAATTATTTTTTTCTTGTGTTTTCTTTACACATATCAGAATTTGGTATTTGATAGTGTACATATTTGTGTATCTGTTTTATCTGTTCTATATTGTAAATATACATCTTGTTAATATAAGGCTATAGGAGTTTTTATGATTCTGATTTATTTGATGTGTTATACAGTTTTTGAAAGCTTCCTATTGTCAAAAAAGTAATATAATATTTTTTCGTTATGAATTTAAATATTGTAGTTAAAAGTCTTACTTTATGTACAATAATAATTTTGAAATTTGTCACGGACAAATTATTTTAAGTGTACAATGTAAAAAGTCTCACTCAATGAAACTATTTATTTATAAAATATTTATTTTAATGACATAAAGTCATGGATAATTTAGGTAATATTTCAATTAATTTAGTCTATATATCAATATTATTTTTATACATCCTCTTCTTATATTCATATTCTCTGACATAGCTATATCTGTTATGTACTTTTTGAACTTTTTCTTTAACTGAATAAAAATTGATACTTTATGATATTTTACATATTGCCAGTCATATGGCAATGTGTGTTACAATGCTGTACTTATTTTCAGGTTGCTGGTTTGTATCTGTGAATGCTTGTTTTTGTTGGATGTCAATGGGAATTGTTGTTTATAACAATTACAATTTGATATTACAGTGGTCTTCAAACTTTTAATGTCTGCAGAACTCCTTGTGCCAGAGTATTATTTTTACAGAACTCTAAGCAATAAAGTTTAATTAAATAAAGAATACATATAAAATGAAGACTTCAATTCTGTTTTATTTTTAAGTAATAAAATTCTGCATAGATAGATAGGTATGATGTAGAAATTTTTAATTTTTAGTATTTTTAATGAGAATATAAATTTCTTTTAAATGGTTTTGCAGGACTCTTTGCAGAGTTCCATTGAATATAGTTTGAATACCACTGATGTGCATTTATCCAAAATTAAAAAGAAAAAATTATCAAACCTGCTAATAATTAAGACATTTAAAAAAATAATAATTATTAAATGTTAAAATTTAAAATTTTTAAGTAAACCGAATAAAAGTTTATCTTAAAAATCTTTGCCATTTCAAGATAACAATTGATTTAGTTGCTGCCCTTGCTAATATTTTTCATGCTGCTTGTCATCTTGGAATGTACCTGTTAATACTTTATCCAGGTTATTTATAGCTATGTCACTCTATTGAATATAAGAACTAATTTAATTAATCTAAATATCCAGTTTACAATTAAGCAAAATTATAAATTAAATGCACTTATGTTGAAATGATGACAGAGAAAATTTATATTTTATCTGTTTGCCAACATTGCTATTAGACAAATATTAGTCAGTTATTATTATTTTTTAAATAAATCATAAATGAAGTAGAGCTGAAGAAATCTATTTTCTGTAGCTGAAGCTTATATAACTTCCAATTAAAGTTTTTTTCTTCTAATTTATATGCTATTAACATTTATATTTTATAAATATGATTAAATAATTGTTTATAGTACAGAAAATCATAAATAATTCATTTTTTAAACTGTAAGGAATGAATTTCTAACAAATAAACTTTTGATAAATTGTCTCATGAATATTAGATACCATTGCTATTCAATGTCATTTCTTCCAACAAAGCTGTTTTAATCATGCAAATTCTGTAATTATTAAGAGAGATAATTGTTCTAATTTTATCTGTCAATAATTACATTGCTATATTAATACCATACTGAAAGCAATATTATATTATTTATATCACTAATGAACTGTTATAATATCTGTAATATCTTTATTTGCAGTGTAAGAAAATGAATATGACTTTCATATTGATACTGGAAATTCTTATTTTAATTTTATCCAAGAAAATTTTATTTATGCTGTAGTCACATTGAAAGCTGAAATTTTCCATTTCAAGAAGTGTCTGTACATCTTGTAATAAACATTTGTTTCAGAATCTGTCAAGTTTTTCTTGTCACTTCTTGAAATGTTAATCTAGTTTCTTCAGATGCTGAATCAGGTGTATATTTCAGCATCTGTCTAATGAAAGTAAGCATTTTGTGTAATGTTTAATGGCTTATTAGCTCATGGCACTAAACAAAACTGCCAAATATTTCTGTATTTTGTAAAGCAGACAGTTTCCTGGATATAGCTTCAATGGCAATTTTTACATACTTTAGGAATTTTTTTTTTCATTTTTGGTTCTTTCTATTTGTTATTTGGCACTAAGAGGGCCTTTTTTCATATCCATTGTGGAATTGGCAGACCACAGAAAAGAGGTAGCTGGTTGATAAGGATAGGACCCAACATATCCAGGACTTACCACCCAAGAAAAATTTCTGGGATTGTTTGCCTGAATTCAAATCCAGATCCTCCAAAGCAATATGACATATTAATAGCCTTAACTATCCAGTCATCACACTTCTAACACTCATACAGTCTGTGTAGTATGTTTACAGTGAAGAACATTAGAAAATAAAATTATGTTGCATTGTTTCTGACATTACTTTTTATTGCTCACATGGGCTGATATATCTATAAAAGCCCATTAAAGGTTAGACATATATGTATTAAACACAATAAATATCTAACATATTGTAACAAGCACAATTTACAGACTGGAATTGTTACAAATAATAGAGTGCACTGTGAATACAATTACCTCATAAATTAATTAAATAAAATGCCAAAATTAAACTAATTAAAATACTACAATACAATAGTAAAATCAATTGATACAGTCCATCAGAAACTAGCTAATTAAACTGTTGTCTTAATTATGTAAAGCATAATATTGATACTATCAATAATAAATATCATTAGTTATATTTACACTCAATTATAATAAATTTTCTGTGTAAAGTTTAACTCTCTTAATGTTTGCACAAACATTCAGCTATTTTGATGTATGCCTTGTGCTAATAAGCCATTAGACATATAAAATGCTTAGTTTCATTAAACAGATGTTGAAATATAGTGTGTTTCAGCATCTGAAAAAAGCAGCTTAGCATTTCAATAAGTGATTAGAAAAACTGGAAAGATTCTGAAACAAATGTTTATTGTAAGATGTGCTAGTACTTCAAGAAATGGCTAGATACTTCTTTAAATGGCAAATCTCAGCTTATGGCTATGACACACACACTTATTTATACAAGACAAGTCAAGTCAAAAGTTGCTTAACATTCTGAAGCAGCAGGAAAAATTTTGTCATGATAAAAACATGTTATGCCACCTGGTTGATACATACAAAGATGCTGACCAGTGACCAAGAGGATAGTGGCTTACCATGGGTGTCAGCCGCCCGGGGCAGAGGAAAATTTCGCCCTCCCTTATTTAGGTATTTCAATTTAAAAGAACAAAATTCAGTTTTGTCACAGAACAAGCAATGAAAAATTCGGTGGTAGTGCAGCGACCTGTTTAAAATAGTTCTATTGGATATTAGTGGTGTATATGAACGTGAATGAATCATACAAGCAAAAAAATAAAGGTCAACAGTTTTCGCAGGAACTCCTCAGATGAAAAAGTTACTAGTTCACCCGGCGAGCCGATTCCTGGACTATCTGGATGATAGCACTATCGTAGGCGCGATGCAAGTATAGATTAGGATGTTTCAAATTTTTACAAGATATTATTATTATTTATTGTGAAATTTTGCCACCCCCTAAAATGTGCCGCCCGGGATGGGCTGCCCCTGCCGCCCCCACTGCGAAAGGATAAAAACCACTGAACGTTGGTAATTGGTCATAAGTTCAGACTTCACAATGGGCTGGCCACGTGGAGTTTTCAAAGATTTCTTTACTAAATAAAGGCCAGTTTTTCTCATAGAGAATTCTCCTAGGAGGAGGATTCTCTATGAGCACTTTCTTCTTGACAGATTGCCCACATGATGCATTGCAATATGGGCGATCTGCCATGTGGCAACCATTAATTATCAAAAACATGTTACCCTAGAGCAGATTTATAATCTGCTCTAGAGTAACATGTTTTTGTCATGGCAAAAATTTCTTATCCAACTCAGTTTGATTTTATTCAGTGTTAAACAATATTTGACTCGCCCTGTATATTTTGCAACAACTGAATGCCACTGTTATCACTGTTAGAAAATGATACTCAAAAGATAAATTAAGGTACAAAAGTATGAAAATTTACTAATAATGCAAAGGAAATTATGAATTGATTTAATTCCAAATAAGCAGGGAATATTCTTAAATTTAGAATGATATTTTTGAGAAAATAGAAGATTCATAATTATGAAATATGAAGCATAAAATGAACAAACTGAAACTGCTTTTGGAAATGTTTTAAGATTCTAACTTCATCATCAACACACCAACATATGCCAGATCATCACTGATATTCTTGATTACTTAAAAGTATGAACAATGTAAACTTCATAACAAATTAAGTTATAACATTGAATAAGATAAATTTTAAATATTAATATAACCTATATACTTCTTTCTAGACTGCATATTGTAATATCAAAACACTTACTAAAACACCTTTTCTTGCAGCCGACGCTTTATTATAACANAATATCGGCAGCATGGTCCTCTAGCTTAATATAAAATTAATAATTGAAGAAAGTAGTTAATATGTATCTCAAGTTATATTTTTTGAACGATGTAGGGAGATGGCATCTTTAAGTATTTATATTTAGATAGTTATGTAATCTTTTTATATTTCCGGTTACACTGACATCATGTACAACGGATTATAAGCGAGTTCGAAAGATTTGAAAAAACAGTTATTCGTACTATGCGTTCGATTTACGATTTTGTTACTTATTTAATTTTATTTTCTTGAGAAAGGTCTTTTAACAAGACCAAAAACGTTTGAAAGTTGTTATAATAAAGCGTCGGCTGCAAGAAAAGGTGTTTTAGTAAGTGTTTTGATAACCTATATACTTCTACTAATTTTTTGTTAACCCCTTTCACAACGTTAGCAGATTTAATAATGTCTCTTTTTTCACAATTGTTGATATCGTCATTCTCGGAATATGGTATGCAACAGTTAAAATCTCGAACATGCATGCCACCTTCATATTTCTCAACAATCTCTTTTTTCAGGTCCATTGTGATTGTAGTCATTTTTTAGTTTTCTGTTGCTTTTCATTTGCATTTTTGCAACTCATGATTAAACCTGGTGCATTATTTGATTTTAATAAGGTTGAAAAAATATCTATATATAAGTACTGAAACACTAACACTAAAAATGTGTTTAAATATTTTCAATTAAAACTTAATAAGTTACATGGTGTACATAGATAAGTTAAATACAGTTCTTTTTACCTTTTAAGAATGTTTTAACTAATGATCCACATTGTTTAACATTTCATAGCAATTGGCATTTAATATAAGATTTTAAGGAAATTTAATACAAAAACTTGTATATATGCAATTTATATATATTGCATATACAATTTTGATTTATATATGAAAACCTGCAATTTTCTTAAGCATTCCTGAATATAATTTTCCTTTTACTGGTTTAATTTTATAAAATTGAAAATATTATTAAATATTTTCTTTTGTAAATATTTTTCTTTCATTAAATTTACAAAATTATTTACAATAATTTAATTATATGTTAATAATTTGGATTAGTTTTAATTAATGGTATAGTAGTAGTAAAAAAAAAAATAGGTGCAATGATGATTAGACACAAGAATATTTAATATGCAAACATTTGTTTAATTAATATAGTATTTGCTATATTCATTAAAAAATAATTGCAGTATATCATTGTCGGCAATGTCAATAATTTTTTAAGAAAATAGTTGAGAGATTTAACCAACACACTACATAGAATATATTTCAATAAATATTATATTTTTATGCTTTGACATTACAAAAAAAATTATTACTAACTTTAATTTTTTTTAGAAGAGTATTTTAGTATTCTTAGATTATTATGTATATATAATATAAATTGTATAAAACACACAATAATTAATATCTAAAATTTCAATAAAATACTTTCTATAGTTTTAAATTATAAATTTAATTCTTTCAGTTTGAATTAGATACAATAATTAAAAAAGGAAAAACTTTTTAAAACCAATAAATTTCTCTTCATTATGCAAGTTTATACAAACATGAAAATAATGTAAATATAACAATAGATGAATGTGTGATATATAAATAAAACTGATAATGTAAGTTCTTGGTTTTAAAATTTTAACAATAAATTACATTTTTGGATAAAATCAGTTTTGCAAGACTGACTAAGTTTTATTGTTAAAATTTACTATATAAATAACTACAAAAACTATAGTCGTTTCCACAAATCAAATTATTTCATTTAGTAAGTTAAAAAAAATTATATGAATTTTTCACATAATTATTTAATTTAAAGCATAATTTTATATTATTTCTTTACTAATTCATTTTTGCAGTTAAAAAATGTAACATATTTCATATGGATTAACAAAAATATTTATGTAATATTAAAATTAAATTCCATGTATATATATTTTTTTATCTAAAAATGTCAAGGGTCTTTATTTGAATATCTTACAACAGATAAAAACAACATGGAGCTGCTGGTAAAATAAATGTTGCACTTCTTTTGTATATAGGAATACTGTACATACAGGAAACATATTCATTGCCAATAATCAATTTAACTTAGAATTTACTTTTAAATTCAGTCGTTTTGATCGTTAATGACATGTATCAGCAGTGGTGACCTATGACTGTCAGCATTCCGCTTGTTTCGAATTTGATCCAGTTTGTTTCTCAAATCTCCCATTATGGGAGTTACCGAACGAGTCCACTCGGGTTTGCTGTTTATTCTTGATCTAATTTTGCTTCTGAGATCTTCAGATTGAGAATAATCTGAATAGTCTGATTTTTTCTTGTCGGTGAGCCTGTTCCAGACACTGAGATTGCCGTGACCGAGGCGGTCAGCCACCATATCGGTTTCGGAATGATCGACCGAGTCTTTGTTTTCTGGTTCCTCTTCTACAGACAAGGATCCCTTTCTCTGTTTACTATCTGATATTCTCTTCCTGATGTTAAATAAAAAGGCAAATAAATACTACTAATAAAATTTTTATAAATTAATTTTAAATTCAAATGACCTATTATTTTTTAAAGCAAGATATTTCTTCTTTTTTTGTTTAACTTCTTCTTCGTCAGCATACATCTTCATTCTTAATTTTCTCTTTGTTGACTGTTCTGTTTTTTCATTGTCTTCTAAAGAAAAACACAAAGTTTTTATCATATTTTCAAAGTTATTAAAATTATAATACATTGTAAATGAGAATATATAATTTCCTAACCATTTTCACTATCTGAATTTGATGATGGTATTTTTTCAGTAAATTTTGAGCTAATGTTGTTGACTCCTAATTCTTCTAATTCCTTCTTCTGCTGAATCTGCCAAAACTGTCTTTTTCTAGAATTACTTATAATACCTTTAAGACCTAAAAGAAAATATGAGATGATATATTGATATTATTTGGATTATTCATTCTGCTTTTAACCATAACAATATACAGCAGAAATCATCACACAATCATTTTCTGTTCTCATATGTGTACATAGGAGACTTATTAATTGAATAGTCCAAGGACCCCATTGATAGTACAGTAGAGCATCTATTATCCGACCCCCGATTAACCGTCACCTCAGTTAACCGACTGTGTTCTAGTCGGTAAATTCAAATGTCCGCTAGTGGTGTGGCGCTACAATATTTGGTTATGTCTTGGCTACTTTAATATTATTTTTACGTGTTTTAGCTGGCAACACTGGATCGATCATGAAAGGGAGCCAGTATTTAAACGAGGCTTAATTTTCTAATTTTTAACGATACAATAGCTACGATTATTATTTTTAAAAAAGTTTGATAGGCTTAACATGGAGGAAAATTCAACGTGAAGTAGGTTAATAGCGATATATTATTATATCCCATGTGATTAGTATATTAGTATACTATACTAATAATGGATTTTTTCATACTTTTCGGTTATCCAACTTTTCAATTATCCAACCAACCCCAGTCCCCAATTGAGTCGGATAATTGATGCTCTACTGTATCATCATCCTGGGTTTTGTGAAAAACCTTTACCTTGGGCTATGAGAATAGCATCAGCAAGTATGTAGGCAACACATCTCGCATGTGAAAAGCAGAGCATGACAATGTTAGTTATAATGTCTGTAGTATCAGAGAACATCCCCCATTTTAATGAGAGACTCATCATGACTACTAGAAACCAAGTACTCTAGTTTTAAAATTTAAAGTCAAGATAATGTATGGTATTTTAAACAATGTTAAACTGATGTGCCAATTAACAGTCAAAAATGGCAAGTAAACACAATGATATTGATTTCATTGTCTGTACAAAACTGGCTTTAGTAAAAACCAAAAATCTCAGTTTTGTTGCCAGCATGTTTCTTAATTTACAAAAATTTTTCTGCATTATACTGTTGCAATTTTTCTCATAAAGTTGTTAAAATTATATTAGAAATACATACTTTTTCATTGTAACTCACCAAATACAGTAAAACCTGTCTAAAATAAGTTCAAGTTCTGTCTAAAAATCACTCCATTCCAAGAGATATTTTTTGTTTAATGTAAGCCAGAAAACTGTTTAATGCAAAAAAAAAAATGCAGTTTTTGGGAACAAAGAATGTGACCTTTAAGTTGAATCTTTACTTATTTGTCAACAAAGAAGAAAATTAAATCACCTCCAGACATAACAATCATTGCAAACCATCACAAATGGTATTCCAAGAATGATTTCAGTTTGTTTTTCTGACAAAGATCATATGACAAGGGGACATAGTCTTTGTTAACTAGGGGCAAAATTGAGAACATACCTTGTTCATTGTTAGCACTGAGTTACATTTATTCATGAAGTTAATTAGCCTTGTACTGTGTACTAGTAGTTATTTACTGAGTATTGAAAAACAAGTTGATTTGAATATTAAAATTCCTCAAAGCTAGATCACAGAATAACTCGTGGTCTCTGTATTACTGTAATATGCTTAGAATTTCCGACTGCAGAACAAGACACTAGTTCTTGGTACTCAAATTGGCTTGTTCACTGTCATATGAGTTCATAAGGATCATATCCAAGAAGTATTCAAATACCTAGTGTAAATTCTTGGGCATAATAATAACTTTTTGCAACTGACTATTTCTCAATTCTTGTATTTGAATACTGCCACCTTTAGTTGGAATTAATTTGGATTAAGCCTAATAATAAAATATTATGTACAGTATATAAAATATCCACTTCTATAGTATATCTCACAGAGTTAGTGATTTTTATCGCGTAGTTTAAAGATAAACCTGTTCAAAATGGAAATCTGCCAAAACAGAAAAAAATAACGAGTTTTCACACATACTGTTTTGTACTATATTAGTCAAATATTGTATTAAATATAAATAACACTGGACAACAAAAAAAAAAATGTTCTTGAATGTTTCCTTTATTTCATCAGTGAAATCTTATTAATTTTGGGGTGAGAAAATTGAATATGACAAAAAAATTTTTCTATTAGTTCTAGTTTCTGTGGTATACAATAGGTGATTTTAACAGCATAAGAGAAAATGATACATTTTAGTTACATATGCTAACAACATTGAAAGTACTTTTGAATTTTTTTTAAATTACAGTAACATTCTAAGGGTTCTAAATTAATAGAATACCTGGCAGGTGGTTCAATGTGAAGAGAATCATGTGATGGCTTGCCTCTTGTGAGTTCTGGTGTATTCCTACACACAGACCAGCAGTAATCTGCAAGCAATGCTTCATTCCAATGCCCCTTATATCTTTGTTCCAATATAGAAATATCCTGGTGGAATCTTTCCCCATATTCATCATTGGCAGCGCCACAACTAGGAGGGAATGGAGAAAATGGATTTTGAGGGATATGTTGTATCCGAGTTGATGACATTTTTCCAGAAGTATTGTCACCAACTGAGTGTAGTTATTGTCTCTTTTGTTGCCTAAGAATCCACGAATAACTCCCTTCCCAAGCTCCCTTTTCTTTTTCCTCCAAAACTTTGTCAAACATGGGCTCCTTTACAAGTTTTTGAATTTGTGGCCCAACAAAAATACCTCCCTTAACCTTGGCATCACTCAATCTAGGAAATTTGTCTCTTAAGTACTTAAATGCCTGTCCTTTCTGGTTCATACCTTTTGACAAAAGTTTTCATTAAACCCAGCTTGATATGAAAGGGTGGAAGAAGAACATCTTTGGGTCCAAGAGACTCGGCAATGGTATTTTTCTCGGTAGAGTCAAAATTTCTTGCAGGCCAATCCACTTGAATGTAATGTAATTTCCTATCCCTACTGTCCCACATACATAAAAAGCAACAGTATTTAGTGTACCCCAGTTGCATTCCTTTTAGATGACTTTTAGATCGCCACATATTTTCCACTTGTGCCCAGCATAATTGTTGAGTCAAGGAGGGCTGTCATGTTAGCATATAATAAAAACTACACTGTATTATAGAATATATATTTATGCAGATCTGAGGAGTGTTACAGGAAAAACGCCAACGAAAATTTGAAATAATTGAAGATACACTATTTTGTAATGAAACATTTTTTTTTACAAATTTTACTATAAAACCTCTCTCATATATTTTGTATTATTTAGATTACATCAATCATTTGAAACTATAATTTAAAATGAATAAAAATTTTAAATCATTCGTGGACCATATTTTAGCTCTTGCAGACCACTGATTGGGAACCACTGCTCCAAAGCAAGAACTAATTGGTCCTTTTTATAGTGATTTTTGAATTCAACAGATGAAAATACATAAGAATATGCTAATTTTGAGTCTGAAACAAAATCATTGTTGTCCAGTGTAATATATAATTAATACATGAAATACATATTTTTATTACATAAAACAACCAAGTTGGGAATCTCTGTTCATCACCTCAAGCTTTTTCTAATAGTGTGTTAAACATCTGACCTTAACTGATTCTCTGTAATACTTCTCACATGCAGTGTAATACAGTTTTGGAATATATCCCATAACCAAAACTCAATCACTTTGTTTTCCAGATCGTCCCTAAGTAGTAGGAAACACAGTTACTCTGTTATCAGTGAAATGCTGTGGACAGCATCCAATATGTGAAGGCACTCCATCTTACATGAAAGTGGTGACTCAAAGCCTTGTAACTGTTGATGTTGGGATATGACAAGTGTTGGCACATCTCTTCGTATCTCTGGGCTGTCACAGAGCATGTCGTATGCTCTTTGGGATTAACTTCAAAAAAGAATGATTCAAGAATAAATGTAACTATGTCTATCAGACTAACCTTAGGTAAATGAAATGGAATTTGCTGGAAAAAATTACTCCAAATGCAACAGTTATTAGCACTGTCCAATGAAGTAAAAATGTGCAGAGTCACTCCACAAGATTTTCCATGGCTACAGCACAATTCTTTCCATTCCAGAAAAGAATGTCAATGAAGAGTCAAGATCAGCCATCAAAAGGAAAACTTATGTTTCATGTTGTGTCATAGGATCAATTGGGAGGTTGATCAGGTTGAAAGAGTTGGCTGTGTGAACTTCAGCTCCTGATTATCGTGCGTTTTTGGTGGATTATTTTTGGATTTACGCTTATTGCCATACATCAATGGATAGGGCTTGACCTAAGGATTCTTTTGAGGTATCACTTTAAACCCCCTAAATTCTCCCCCCGAACCAGATAATAATTAAAATTTCATACTTTTCGGCCAGTGTAGCGGGGGGTAAATTAATTTAAGGGGCGGACTTGTAATATCTTATTAAGGGTTTTATTTTCTTACTTCTCCCAAATTTTGGTACGGGTGGGCCAATTATTAACGTTTTTAGGGCAGTTTTTAAATTCTATTCATTTTCTATGGGAAAATCCAAATTCTGACCGTTAAAAAAACTGTTGCCATG
>NW_019385233.1:312277-317264 GCF_000671375.1 Centruroides sculpturatus | reverse complement strand
ACGTAAAAATAATATTAAAGTAGCCAAGACATAGCCAAATATTGTAGTGCCTCATCACCAGCTGACATTTGAAATTTGCCGACTAGGACGGTCGGTTAACCAAGGTGTCGGTTAATCGGGGGTCGGATAATCGAGGCTCTACTGTATAAATAATAACACTGGATAAATAAACACCAAGTTAATGTCTGTTCTCTGCTAACCCTTTCAAATTAAAACTCTAGCATTCAAGTAAATAAATTTCAAATTTAAACAATTACTAACATTAACAATTAAATTCTTCAAAATTTGTGTATATTTTTGTATCATGTAATTGAAGTCAGAATTTGTGCTTAACACATTGAAAATTGTAACCCCTAACAAGAAATACTGAAATCAAGAATAGAACAAATCACTTTCAATGAGTAGTTTAGCTTTCCATCATTCTAGTGTTTTCAAATTGAAAACACAATGGAATACAATGTTGAAATTGAGCACTTTCAATTTAAACTTAATATATTTTTAACATTTTAATTTTACATTAAATTTTACAAATTATTTAAAAAATATATAGAAAACCAAGCCTGAATTATACAGCCAGATTATATATCAGACTAGAATCTGACTAATTAATTAGAGAAATTATCTAATTTGGATTAAAGATAGCAGCTATGCCACCATCTCTTATTAATTCAATTATCATTTCAAATATAAGTGCTCCATACACACAAATTTCTTACATTTAAAGTAGAAAATTAAAAAGTAATTTTTGTACAAATTACTTTTAAAATTAATGTTAAGAATGCTCAGTTTAAATTTATTATGTTATTCACATTAAATGTTTTACATCACTGTTGCTGGTATGGTGTCAATTCATGTGGAACTTTGGTATCTCTTTTTGCATTTATGGCTTTGCCAGATATCTGGAAATGGTCATACAACTCACAGATAAGTTCTGAACCATCATCTTCAAAGCAGCATCCAAAACAGCAAATGGCAGTCTCCCATTGAATTCATTTTCCAGGCTCAGATCTCTGCTTCAAAACCTCTCAAATCATTACTGCATGATGCAAACTGTCATGGCAGACTCACCAAATACCCTGCAGATATTTGCAGCTGCCTTGATCTCTGTGTCTAAGTTTAAACTCACAGAGCATCAGAACAAACATTGTGAATTTCCAGCATTGTGGAAAAATGGCATTTGGTCAGCAAGATGGTTGGAAATTTGAATTTGGTTGACATGGTGGCATGTTCGACAGGTGAAGATTCTAAAATGACATTTCAAATGGGACAACCTGATAGTATTTGATTAAAATATTTGATTTCAATGTTTTATCCCTAATGTTATCATTCTAAAGTAGGCTTACTATAATATTTTTTTTTTTGAAACCGAAACAATTTTCAGAAAATAAAGCCTACTAGGATAAGTAGCTATGATTGAAAAGGCTAAATAAAGAAGTTAACAAAAAAAAAAAGTTAAAAGCAATTTTTAATAATTCAACTGAACATACCTTATTATTAAGAACTTATTAATATTTATTACTAGTGTGAACTTTTTTAAAAATTCTTTGTCATAAGTAATAGATATGTATATATCCATGGTGCGGTTTACTTTATATTACTTTTAAAAAATCAATTTTTCAAAAATATTTCCTCAAAATTGATGAAAAAACTTTATGGGTTAATTGTACCTAAATGGCAGGCAAAAAAATGGGGGTTATTTAGGTACAATTAACCCATAAAGTTTTTTCATCAATTTTGAGGAAATATTTTTGAAAAAGATTTTGATTTTTTAAAAGTAATTCTTTGTCACTTAAATTGGTATCATTAAAATATGACAATATATTTGGGGAAGTTCCTTTCGCTGCTACTAGGCATGCCTTATGTTTCACACATTTCAAGTGATTTTTAATGTCCAAACGCCCACCATGAGTTGCTGAAAATTCTGAAAAGTACAGTTCACATTTGACTTTGTCAATACAATCACAAACATTTTTCAAACTGGATAATCCTTTTTAATTCATCAGTAAACACACATTTCTTTTTGGAATTTTGGAGATTACATTAATTTAATGTACTGTACAGTACAAAATAATCACAAATGCTGACTAGCATTTTCTCCTAGACTAAAATAGGATGTGTGCACAATGACACAGCCAGAATAAGTTTCAATGTTGCCAACTCTTAATTGAAACAAAATATCTAAAAAATGAAATAAAACTATCTGGATCTCATAGGCTAAGTGCTATTATAAATTCTGTAAAAAAATATCTGGATGAAAAAATAAAACATCTAATTTCATTACACCACTTGCTATAAATTTTGGGGAAAAACATCTAGACAACATTAAAATTACTTAGATCTAGATACAAAATATTTAGATTGGCAACAGTTGTTAAACAAAGAAGACATTTTAGTTGCCAAATTGCCATTTTACTGGAGGCTGCATTATTTTTACTTCTTATATATTCAGCACTTTTAAAATTTTACCAAGTAACCAGGACAGAATGACAAACTGGCTGGGACACAGGGACCACATCATCAAACCGGGACAGTCCCAGTCAAAATGGGATGTCTGGTAAGCCTATTCTGAAAACACTAGAGAAAAGATAAAGCAAAAGTACTCTTTGAAACTGATTGATATTTTTTTCAACTTAAGTATTATCAAAGTGTATTGATAGATTTTTATCATTTAATATAAAACAAACAATATTTTGAATTTATCCAGCCTTGAAAAAGCCAACAACAAAGATCTTAAATATAAATATTGTATCCAATATCCTAAATTTTTCAACACTATCAAGCTAGTGAGTGCTGAACTCAAAGTATTAGGTTGGTATCCTAATACATTTTAAACATATTGCTATTCACTTAACACAATTGTGACACTAACTTTGCTCTAGTTAAACAAAAGTTTTCTTGCCAAATACAATAAGACCCCACTTAACGCAGAGGATATGTTCCTAGGTGACAAAGTGCGAAACAAAACAGCATTAAACAGTCATTTTAACACAGAGTAAATAGGGAAAGAGGAAAACGCGACCAAAAATAAATAGATTTTACTTTAAGTTATTTTTATATTAATTTTGCATAATAATATATGTTAAATAATGTATCAACATATGCACACAGAAATGTAAAGTTCATTTTTTCTGACAAAGATCCTGGCTCTTGTGTTTTGCCATAAAGACATGTAATTTCATTTATTTCTTTTTTCTTTCCTTAAGCAAATGTCAGTAGCAAGAGATTGCATCCAAAATTCCTCATTTTGCTTTTGCACTCCTTTCAAAATCTGAATCATTCACTACAACAATTTGATCAACAATTTCAGTTATCATTACAAACTTTTACTAAGGAAATCTGTAGATAAATTATTTGGGTTTTTTGTTTTCAGAATCACTATTTTCCAGTTCTACATGAATTTCTTGTTCTGCAAGTTCTTGAGGGTCGTCATTGGTAAGGCTCTCATCAGAAACCTTCAGTAACTCCTCAATATCCTGCTTGTCTACATCTCCTAGTCCTGCTGTATCAATTAGGCTGACAATTTGCTCAACCTAATGATACAGCGATAGATTCTTCTCGTTGAGAATTCTTGGATACCTTCAGCCATTACTTCCACACTTTGTTCATGCATTTATCAGTTATTTCTTGTCAAGAGAAGTTGATATTGCCTATGGCATCCATGAAGTTATATTTTTTTCAAAACTGCACCAAACAGACATAGATTTAAATAAAGTACAGCGCTACAACAAATTGCCAACTTTTGCTTTTGTTTGGGAATAATCGTATTATATAGGAATAAATGAAATGCTGCAATAATTTGAATAAGCGTAAATTTTGAGTTTTTTTTAGGCTTTGAGCAGACCACGTTATATTGAATCAGCGTTAATCAAGACAGTGTTTAGCAGGGTCTTACTGTATTTAACATCTCCAGAGAGATATAAGATAGGTTGAGGCGCACTTTTTAAACGTGTAAACGTGTACGTGTGACGTTCGGCGCCGCTTTCCCGTAAGCCTAAAAGTTTGACAATGGTGTTTGGATAGTCGGTGGAATCACGCTCGACATTTCAAACACCATGGTCAAACTTTTAGGCTTACGGGAAAGCGGCGCCGAACGTCACACGTACACGTTTACACGTTTAAAACGTGCGCCTCAACCTCTCTATAAAGTTACTGTACTTCTCAGATTTCAGATGTAATGCATTTCTAAAATGTGTCAAAAGTGATATGTCTGTACATGAAGAAATAGAGTTGTATATGATAATAGGAGTTCAGTTTCCAGATAACTAAAAGAAAACCTAAAAAATCTCTTATTAAAATAAGAAAGTTCTAGTTTACTACTTAAAAAAAGTTGTAATATGATGTTTTAAATACCAAAAATAACAACAGAGAAAAAATCACTTAAAGTTTCAACACTAAGTTGTTTTCTTGTTTGTTATTTGGCATTTAGAACACTAAGATAATTACACAATCACTATATATTCAAAAATCCAGCAGATAATGACAGTACATAAGAATGTACTGTATTGTACATAGGAACACAGAAAACATTTCTTCTTATATATGTTCTTATGTATCAGTACTATTCTGCAGATACTTTATATGATTCTTTGAAGTTTATAGCCTTTCCCACTAGACTGCTCTTATGAACATACCAGGCTTCTGCATATAAGGAGTAACCCGTCACAGCTTTAGCAACATAGGTTATAGCTACAGTGACCATATTTTTTGGGGGAAAATAAAGGACATATCGAAGAAAATCAAAAAATACCTTATAAAATTCATAAGTTTATAACATTTATTACGAAAATAGTAGCATACAACAATGCATACATTAAAATTTTAAACAATCTGAATTATTACACATACACACATTGTAAAAATTTAAATAACATTAATTTTGATACTTTTCAGTAGAATTAATTTTTTTTTATAGCGCCGTTTTACGCTTTAAAGTCATAAAATTCCATACAGTTCATTTGAAAGTTGTATTTGATGGAAATACATGCTT